>NW_015386428.1:1370900-1403757 GCF_001527695.2 Protobothrops mucrosquamatus
GACCAGAGTGGGATCTTTGCTAAGGCTGGCCCTTTCACACACAACTTCTTCACTTCTGCTTTTCCTTCTCCCTCTCCCTTCCTCCCTGCCCTTTTGGTTAAATATTCCCAATACTTTTTTTTAAAAAAAATAGAAGGATAAATTTCCACAAGAACCCTAAGAGACAACCTGAGGAGATAAAAGGAGTCATGACTGTGACCCCCAGAAGCTTCTGCAGTAATTTTTAAGGTGCCACCAGATTCTGCCATTTTCCCTATCAAAAGTTCACTTGAGAACTCCCTCTGGAAATGAGTAGAAGTCCCACAAAATCTCTTTTCATATGTTTCCCCAGAGGTGGAACTGCACAGTTCTATTTGCCTTCCACATTCTTGGATCTGCCATACAACTCCTGAGCAATTTGTGGAACTCTACCGTGCTTGGCTTTCAGATAATGGTGTTCTCTATAATCTCCCTGTTTTTTCCCATTTATCTGCCTTGATTTTATTATTTATAAAACTTTTGTAAAGTGTTTGAATACTTAAATGACCAGGTTTAAATTTTGAAGGCCTATCCTTCCACCAGCCATTTTTGCCTCCTTTCAGCCTGTTGTCACTTTCGGAATCTTGGAAATAATTGCTTGAACCTAGGTATGCTTTGTCCAGCTGGATGCAATCCTGTGAACTTTCTAACATTTCTTTCCTCCTTTTTAGCCCATTCCTACGTTAACTTTCATATTGCTATTATTGCCTTTGGGAAAAGTATTCCGCTGATTTCTTGACACAGCCCTTCCAGTCTCCAAAAGGAAGCCCTGAAGCCTTTTGGCAGCTGCAGTGTGTCTATCTGCTCTGAGAAAGTGACTCGACAAGTTTGTCTGGAAAGACCTTTTGAATAACAATTCCTTTTGTTTATGCAGTGCCTTTTGAAAAAAGGATGTAGTCTGATTCCGTCCCTTCAGTGACCACGATGCAATGGGAGTCACCTTTAGGAATGAGAAGTTGACTTTATACATTCGGGCCGTGAAATACTGCATTATCTGCTGTGATCATGGTCTTGGTGTGAGGGCCCAGATTGGATTCATTCATTCATTCCAGATGTTTGATTCCTTTCCAGTCCATGCACAGGAGAGTTCTTGGCTACTACATGTTGGGACCCTAACCCTGACTCTCAGTCCTCATCTTCATGTCCCTGGTTCGCTCTGTGATATCTCTTTGGAAACTGATTAATGTGCTATCCAAAGAGACTAAACTCTTGGGAAATAGCGAGGAATGAGCTTCTTGGGAAGGCTCTGATTGGCTGCTTCAGCAGTTGGCCTCTTCCTGGGTGGTACCCATAATTTTAGAGCACTCCTCTTCATTATTGCCACGTATCAAAGCCACTTTTTTTCCTTTTGCCTTTCCTAAATCCTTGGGCGAAGAAAGTGACAAACTCAGCTTTGAAGTGGGGATTTCATGCTTTTTTCTACCCGTTACAATAATAAAGCAGCAAATTGCCTAGGAAATCTAGGACAGATGCAAGGACATTCTTCTCTGAATAACATTTAACGAATGTGGGGTTTGCCACAAGAAATGGTGGTGACAGCTTTGCAAGAAAGAAAAACAGACCGTGGTTGGCCACAGAGCACCAAGGATAGGCAGGGCCACAGCTTTCGTGGCCAGCTACAGACTTCTCAAAGAGGTGTCCTCATTCTATCGTGGGAAGCAAGCAGCCAAGCTAGATTGCTCTGGTCCAGCTTTGGGGTTTCTTTTGCTGGGTTCTTTTCTCTTTCCAGAGAAATGGTAATTGGGGGTGGGGGGTGGAGGTGTTTCATTAGGCAGGATATCCAGCAAGCTTCACTGCAGGACAAAGATTTAAATCTAAGCTCCACAAAGCTTGTCATTTGAAACCCTCCCCTCTTATTCTGAGGTAGCACTCAGGAGAGTTGGAGGAGGGAAGGGCACCTTTGTTGTCTTTCAGAAGAGCCAGGAAGCTCCAGGGGTGAGACTGTGCTTTACATCTTCCTTGGTCTGCCTCCTTGCCTGATCAGGTGACCCATTTGAACATATTTTTAACCCTTCCGTAATGTTCCCTGGCTCCTTCCAGTCCAGTGTGGAACAGCTGGGGGTGGCTAACTATTTTGTTTTCCTCACTGGATGCTTTCCAAGCCCACTTGAAAAGTTGCTGCTTCTGCTGCCAGCTTGATATTTTGAGTATCAGCATCCCCCAGTAAAATACTTCTCATTACACAGCTGTTTACTCATCCTTCTGACATGGTATCCAAGAGTTACAGGGTGCAGGCGAGATCTGGAGCTGAAGGCAGTCCTGTCCAGCAGCAGGGCTTTGGACTGGGACCCAGGTTGGCCAAGGAGTCCTTTCTCCAAATTTCTTCAAATTGGAGAGCCAGTTTGGTCTAGTAATGAAGACGCCAGGCTAGAATCCAGGAGACTAAAAATTCTAGTCACACCTAAGCACGGAAACCAGCTGGGTGATTTTGGGCCAGTCACCAAGGAGACTGAGAGTTATAATCCCACATTAGGCACAAAAGCCGACGGGGTAACCGACTACGTTCCTGTGCTTGGGGTGCTGACTATGTTCCCCTTTTCCTGGCTCTATTGCTGACTGGCCAGGTATCTTTCTCCTACTGTATATATATTTGATTTGGATACATACATACATATATATGTATCATATATATGTATATACGTATATATGTATGACTAGTAATCAAAGTAAAAATCCGACTCTTGGGTATATCCATATTAAAACCAATAAATAACAATGATCACCAAGAGAATAAGTAAAAACATTTAATAAAATAACCTAGCTTTCGTCGGGCACTCCCGACATCATCAGCTTAAGCTCCTTCCCAGGAACCGCCTTCTTTGAACCCTGATGATGTCGGGAGTGCCTGACGAAAGCTAGGTTATTTTATTAAATGTTCTTACTTATTCTCTTGGTGATCATTGTTATTTATTGGTTTTAATATATATATATGTATATACATATATATGTACGTGGGTTTATCATCATGAATAATTTATTATTATTTTTCAGACTAGCACCTCATTAAACATAAACTCACCCTTGCACCTTTGTCCTTAATTAGGTAGCTACTACAGCACGCAATGCCCTTCATCCAGTCATTTCCCTGCTGCTGCTGCTGCTGCTAATCTCTCTTTCTTGTGAAATATACAGAATGCGTATATTTTCACTTATTCTTCAGTTCTGAAGTGCTGGTCAGTTTTTCTTTTAACATTGCATAGTACGGTCCTGAGTGTTTCTAAATCCAGCAGAGATTACAATTCTCATCCATGTACACATTTATATGCATATGTACGTTTGGATTAAACTTGGTATTTTATATCCAGTGAACCTGAGAAGAGGCAGCATATACACTGTGGGCACAATTATTAGGCAAGTTGTATTTTGGATTAATTTTCTTATTGAACAAGTATAGTATTCTTGGTCAATCCAAAATGCTAATAAACCTCACACCTGAATATTTAAGAAAGTAAACTTGAGATTTTGGCTTTCTTAGGAGAATATCTATGTGTGCACAATTATTGGGCAACTATTAGTGTGCCGAATTATCATTCAACTAAATGAAAAATGAAAATTTGCCCATCTCATTTATTTGCACCTGTTAAAGCGAGAATAATAAACAAACAACTCAAAATATACAAATAAACATTTCTGACATTAAAAAAAAATCAGTGACCAATATCAGTGGCCACCCTTCTTTTCAATAACAGTGATAAGCCTTCCATTCACGGAATCTGTCATTTTCTTGATCTGTTGACGATCGTTTTGTGCAGCAGCAACCACAGTCTCCCAGACCTACTGTTCAGAGAGGTTTTCCTTCACCGTAAATTTCCCATTAAAGAAAGGTCCACATGTTCTCAATAGGTCAGGTGAGGAAGGGGGCCATGTCATTATTCTTTCATCTTTAAGGCCTTTACTGGCTAGCCACACAGTGGAGTACTTCGATGCACGCGATAGAGCATTGTCCTGCATAAAAATCATGGTCCTCTTCAAAGATGCAGATCTTTCCTATACTACTGCTTGAAGGAGGTATCTTCTAAAAACTTGGCAGTAGGTTTGGGAGTTGATTTTGAGTCTATATCTTCAACCCAAAAAGGTCCAACTAGCTCATCTTTAATACCAGTATCCATACCAGTACCCTACCTCCCATCTTGCTGGCATCTGAGTCGAAGGGGAGTTCTGTGCCCATTACTGATCCAGCCACGGGCCCATCCATCTGGTCCGTCAAGAGTCACTCTCATCTCATCAGTCATAAAACCTTTGAAAAATCTGTCTTCAGATATTTCTTGGCCCAGTCTTGCCGTTCCAATATATGTGTCTTGATGAGTGGTGGTTGGGTTTCAGCCTTCCTTACCTTGGCCATGTCTCTGAGCACTGAACACCTTGTACTTCTGGGCACTCCAGTTAGGTTGCAGATCTGAAATATGACAGCTCTGGAGGATGATGGGTTCCTGGTAGCTTCACATTTGATTCTTTTCAAATCTTTGGCTGTTAATGTGCATCTTTTTCTCTCAACACGTTTCTTGCAACCCTGTTGACTATTTGCAACAAAATGTTTGATGATTCTGCAGCAATTTCAAGAGTGCTACATCCCTTTGAAAGACTTTTTACAATTTTTGACTTTTCAGAGTCAGTTAAATCTCTTTTTTGGCCCATTTTGCCTGAGGAAAAGAAGCTGCCTAATAATTATGCACACCTTGATATAGGGTGTTGATCTCCTTAGGCCACACCTCCCTCTGATATGCTTATATCCACTAAGCATTCAAGTTTAAACAACTTGGAGGTGGAAAATATGCATGAAAATGATGATATGGTCAAAATACTCACTTGCCTAATAATTGTGCACACAGTGTAGTTTCTTAGATGGTGGGCAGAAACGGTGCACTGGTGCACATGGAAATTAGTTCTCCATCTGCTGAATGGAAAGGAGAGGACCAGCAGGATGTGATTTGCATATAAATAGGCCTTCATAATAATAGAAGACCAAAATGAATTAGGCCTTCATCAATGTACTTGACTCCTGAGTTTAGGCTGCAGTGAAACTGACTCTCCCAGATGACGTGGAGACTGGTGATGTGGGCATTAAGGAGGGGCAGTTTGAAATGTGGCGCGGGGGGGAGGGCTGCCACATTTCATTTTGGAAGGAGCAGTAGGGGGAGGGCACCACTGGTCCTCTGTCCAGGTCCTCAGAAAAGTTCTGCCAACCTGTTCCCACTCCCACCCCCTTCTTTCCCAGCAAAAGGGCACCGAGATATTGGCATGGCCCAACGTGCCCTCATTTTTTTAAAGTTCTAATAAAATAAATCTGAATAAATTACCTCTGTTGCACACACGTGCACACGGCCACTCTTTTGCTCATTTCTCCTTCTTTGGCCCCTTCCTTAATCTGTGTACACAAAGCGCAGTGTGTGTCTAACTGACAAAAAGAGAAGTATTGAGGTGACAGAGTGTTTCTTCATGTCATGTTTCCTCTGAATGTGTGAATGTGTGAAGGCTGTAAATAGATTGCTGTCCTCAGATGTTTGCCAGCTTCAGCAAGAAACCCTTGTGCGTTGTGTCAGGCAACACCATTCTTGTTCCAGAAGAATACAGGAGAAGACGTTGACAAGAGCGGAGGGCCAGCTGGCAGCCCAGAAGCTGCATCAGCAGGGGAAGGTTGCCTCTGTTTGTCTCGGGACACAACTTGGCCCTTGGGCAGGTTGCCTGGGGGGGGGCTGCACTGAGGCCGCAGAGGGAGATGAGGGAGAGCAGCTGGGAGGTGATGAGGAGGCCCCTTGCAAGTTGCTCTTGGCTGACTTTTGGGGAGCGCTTGGGAAGGCCAGGCAGTGCGGCTGCCCCTGTGACCGCCTTCCTGTGTGAGATCTGGGTCCAAACAAGTGCAAACCTAGCCAGTGTTGGGCTACCTACCATCTGCCAAACTATGATGCACCAGGATTAGGCAGCAGGCTGCAAGTCAAGCCTCCTCCTCCTCCTCCTCTTCAAAAATTGGCCCAGCAGTTGGAAAGATGCAAGAAGGAAAGGTCTCTGGACCTCTCCTCCACTGCCGAGCATCTGGAAGGAGGACAAAGAGGAGCTGATGACCCACGTCTCCAGCTGTTCAAAAGACAAGATCTGTTCATAGAATAGAATAGAATAGAATAGAATAGAATAGAATAGAATAGAATAGAATAGAATAGAATAGAATAGAATAGAATAGAGCTGGAAGGGACCTTGGGTGTCCAGCTCTCTGCTCAAGCAGGAGGACCTATATACCATCTCAGGCAAGTGACTATCCAGTCTCTTCTTAAAAGCCTCCAGTGATGGAACACCCACGATTTCTAGAGGGAAGCTCTTCCACTGGTTAATTGTCCTCACTGTTAGGAAGTTTCTCCTTAATTCCAGGTTGCTTCTCTTTGATCAGTTTTCTTGTCCTTCCCTCTGGTGCTTTGATGAATAAAGTGACCCCCTCTTCTTGGTGGCAGCCCCTCAAATACTGGAATACTGCTATCATATCTCCCCCATTTCTTCTTTTCTTTAGACTAGCCAAACCCAAGTCCTGCAGACATTCTTCATATGTTTTAGTCTCCAGGCTTTTGATCATCTTAGTTGTTCTTCTCTGAATTTTCTCCAAACTTTCAACATCTTTAGAATTGGCTGCAGTATTCCAGGTGTGGCCTTGATGAGCCCCTATAGCCCCTGCAGCCCCTTCATGCTGCAGGTAGAGTTTGTTTGATGACCAGCTTAAAAAGATGTTTTGCCCAAGTTCCTTTGTTGCCAGCCTTCCTGTTGCAGAAATCCATCCGCCCCTCCGTTCAGCTGGCCCGAGGGCAGGGCGTGTCCCAGAGCAGCTGCAAGCAGTGGCTTCTCTGGCAAGACAGGCAGAGCATCTGTTTACTAACCAGCTCCATGGAGATGCCACCATATCTGGCCTTTGTCAATTCTAAGTTGCAAACTGGTCACTGAGTTGTGATCTTTTGGGAAGAAGGCTGACGGACTGAAGGCAGAAATAAAGGCCATTTATCTTCATTTAACTTTTTATTGCATTTCTTCTGAGGTTTTTTTTTGTGAAAGTGCAAGATATAGGCGGTCTCAACTTAAGACCACAATTGAGCCACACATTTCTCTTGCTAACCAAGACGGTTGTTAATAGAACTTTGCCCCACTTTACAACCTTTCTTGCTACCATTGTTAAGTGAATAACTGCTGTTGTTAAATTAGTAACACACTTGTTAAGTGAATCTGGCTTCCCCATTGGCTTTTCTTGTCAGAAGGTCGCAAGAGATGATCAGATGACCCCGGGAGCCTGCTACCGTCATAACTATGAGTCAGTCAAGTGTTTGAATTCTGATCACGTGACCGTGAGGATGCTGCAACGATCGTAAAAATGAGAGACAGTTATAAGTAACTTCAGTGGTGGTGTAACGGTCCCTAAACGAATGTTGTAAGTCAAGGACTACCTGTAGTTTGTGTGGAAAGGGGAACTTTCCCTGAGAGAAGATTGCCCTGAGGGAGACACGGCCCACTGGCCATGGAGAGGGGTCTGCCGGGCCTTCCCAAAACATCCTAAGTGCTAAGTGCCTTAAAGTACAGATCACAGAAAATTCTGTAGAGGTCATTAGCACACATTGGGCTGCTTCTTGGGAAAGGCTGCAGACTAGCCACAGCTTCTGGGTGTGTGTGTGTGTGTATGTGTGTGTGGGGGTGAGGGGTATTTATCCTCTGCCCCAGAGAGAAGCAACCTCCGGTCAAGGACAAAGGGCCCAACAAGGAGGAGCTCTCACGCCTGCTGTGGGCCAAGCAGGGGGAGAGAGTTGGCTGTCTGGCTGTCTGGGATTCTCCCAGATGCCTTGTCTGGGGACCCTGAAGGCAAAGCATTAGTCTTGTGTTGAGGCTGCTACACACCCAAGAAATGTAGTTTTCTCCTCAACGCCTGCGGGGGGGGGGGAGCACTGTTGGCTCTAGACTGGAAGATGCTGAATGGAAGGAGGAAGATAAAATAAGTCCCTTGTTTTCTGAGCACTGGCAGAGGATGAGAAAAGGAGGGGTTAGAATAAATGGTACGGATTCTTCCTCTTCTGTTGAAGCAGCAGGTCTGAAGGTGCAGCATTAAGTATTTTATTAGCATAATCGCAGCTCAATGACGGGATCATTTTAATGCCAGCGATTGCTGCCAGGAGCCTGACAGCAGAAGGGGGGGGTCACAGAAATGCCCCATCCTGGGCCGATCACCCCTTCATTAACATAATGCCGGGAATAAAATGGTAGAAGGCAATAGATCCCAGCACCTGGACGGACAGGAGTGCCTCGCTGCAGATTCAGGATTTGTTGAGAGCACCTTTGCCTGACTCTTGGCAAAGAGTTTATTATTTATTAAATAATAAATAAATAAAGGGAGCAGGTGATTCTGTGCGCCCTCCTTCTCTCCTGGGGGGCTCCCTGGAGTCCCCTGCTTGTCCTCAGGGAAGAAGATGCAGAACTAAGGAGGACCTTCTCTCCCCCCCCCTCTCTCTCTCCCCCTCCCCCCACATATGTTAGGGAAATTTAGGTTGACAAAGTAGGGAACCCAGGGCATTACCTGTGGCCTGTATTTATATGTAGTCTTTATTGGGGGGGGGGCGCGTCATCTTAAATTCAGAGCCATCTTCCTTTTGGTAAATGTGTTGATGTCTGGGGCTCTACAATTTTAAACATCAAGTCTTGATAAAAGTGGCTTGCGCTACTTACTTCCAGCTGCCAAATTGTATTAAGAGGAACCTAAAAATACCATTCAGATGATTCTTCTTGATGCAGCATGTGAGCTGTTGCCTAGAAGAGCTGCCACATAGTTATTTGGGGGGGGGCTGTGGGGTTGCAGTAAGGTAGCAACACTGGAATTGAGACATTTGGCAAGGCCCCCTCAGCAAAACATGAGTTGGGCGTTAGTCTTTTCCACACCTAATAAGAGGTTGAAGCTCTGACTTGTGTCAAAACCTGAGAGTGTAACATTCAGCCCCCACCTTCCCTAATGGTTTCTTCAGCTCTCATTCGAGAAACGCCAACGTGCAGGTGACAATTATGGCTTCAGTTGGTTTAATCAATAAATCCATCAGGTCAAACTTCTGTTGATGTTAGAGAAACAAATTTTAATGAATGGAGCTCTTAAGAGTTAAAAAAAAACAACACCCTCCTTGCTTCCACGGTGACCTTATTTTGATTCTGGAGAAAAAAAGAAGAAAATGTGAAGAAGGCCTTTTCATCCAATAATATGCTTTCTGTTTAAAAAATTTTTTACTGTCAACAACTCAAACAATATTGAGGTTTTGGCACTAAATGATGTGCAGTTGATTGTCTGCCTCTTCAGGGATTGGTGTGAATATTTTAATCAATTAAGGGCCTACTTAATTTCAGGTTGTACAGTTAATTTATGTAAGAGCTCACCAGAGTACAGTCTCTACAGCTTATGTCGGACTGGTGATTTAGTCCCTGAATAACACTGCTTCTGAGTATATAGAAAGCATTTTTCCAACACAAGCCAGTTTTGCATTTGAGCAACAGTTTATCAGCAGGCCTGAATTTCAGTCCCCATTTTGAGAAATATTCTCATTTCTGCACTTTGGCACTGAATGAGAACCCGAAGCCCTCATATGCAGGTGGACCTGGGTTATGTTGAATTATCCTTGCGGTTCCTTGCTTAGCCTAGTTTATTATATTATGATAATATTATATTATGATATTATATTATGGTAATAGCCTAGATGAAGCAAGAGGGTCACTGATTTGTTCTCTCTCTTTTTCTCATGCATACCATTTTTTTCCTAATTTGTCGCTAGGAGATACAGAGTTTGGCATGTTGATTTTCAAGTAAATATAGCTCAGCATCCCATCTGGCTGCTTAACAGCTCTCTCCACATATCACAGACAGAAATACAGAACAAACTAAGGCTGGCATGCTTGCTGGGCTTCCAACCTCACCAGGGTCTTGGAGTCTCCTTGAAACGGTCCCAAAGGATTGACCTCTTGTCTTCTTTTCAAAGATGCTCAAAACACGTTTCCATTCAGTTGGAAAAAAGCAACAGGAGCTGAGAATGTAAAGCCTGGTTGATTAATCATGATCTGTGTCTTTTTCTTCATTCCTTTCACTTGGCCAGGGAATGTGCTTTTGCTAAAAAGAGCAAAAATCATATTCTGTCCCTGATGCAGGAAGAGAACTTTCTGGCTTGCTGTTTCCACCATCTTCACGTGAGGATGTGCTCCTACTCTGGACCATCCAAAGTGAGGCTCTGAAAACGAGAGTGAAGGGATAAATCCCAGGATTCCCTCACGTTTCCACCTGCCTTTTCCACCATCTGAATAGAAACTTCATCTCATCCTGCCTCCCAGATAAAAACATCTTTAAATAAAATCCCATTCCCCTCCCCCATGCACACATCCCCTGTGTTAGGAGACTTCCTTCATCAGGAAGCTGGTTTCTGGGTTCAAATAAGCGGTGCAGAGCTTTTTGTACTTTGGGGCATTTTGTTGGTTTGGGTTGTGTTTCTTTTTCACTATTCAAATGCAACTCCTCCTATGCTGAAGACCCCAATTCTATACAACAGGAGGAAAAGGGCAGGAGGATGGAGTCCATCTTTTTTGAATTCTGACTAATCGTATTGAAAGCTGCAGAGACTTTCAGAAGAACTTCCAGGGCTGATCTTCTCTCCATCTAGTCTTTGGCATAGGTCATTCATCAGGCTAGCCAAATCATTGCCAGTCCTGGCTGTAAGCCTAGTTGAAATGGGACCACATGTTCATTTTAATTCTGGTTGGAAATCTATTGTGGGTAGAACTGCTCTCCTGGCAGACCTAGGGGAATGTAATTGCTCTGAAGCGTATCCGTTCATTTTTAATTGGTTTAATGCTAAGATAGAAAACTTTGCAGACGTTCTGGGAGTTATATCCTATTGATGTGCATCAGAATGTACAGGTTGTAGACTCTGTTGACAAGAGGAAGTCAAAAGATGTAAAGTTATTTTTTACCTCCTCTGGGAAGAAGCAGGTGGCTCTGGTGAAGGTTTGAAGATTGTTTGTAATCATTCTGGAACGTGACTATTTTTTACTTGGAATTATTGAAATATGAACTCTGTTTCAAAAGGATGGTTGTATGAATTCCCCTCTGTTGTATGTACTTCACTAAGGGTTCTGTGGCTAAAAAGAGCCTTAAACTAATTCTGTCCAGACAGTACAGGATAATTTATGGAATTGGCATAGCCCACCAAGGAATTGTGGCACATTCCCTGTGGGTTGCTGCCCTCTACTGAACATCTCCAGATGTTCAAGGCAATTGACATCTCTCCCTTCATTTTATCCCCTGTGCAAGAGAATGCAAGGCCCAAAGTGGGTTTCCATGGTTGATTTTGAACCAGGGTGTCAGGCCCAAAACCAAGAATGACACATGGCAGTTCTTCCAAGCTGCGCTCTTTACCTAACTGGGAACGATAAAGGAGGGTTCTGGGGGCCCACCTCCTTATTATGTTCCATCAGACAGTCTCCCTGGTCGTAAGCCAGCATGTCAGGCCCTACATCACCTGAGATTGGCAGAGCAATAACATGACTTTGTGTGCACGTGTTTCTTTTGAAGTGCAGAATAAGGGTGCTGATAGTTGGTATGGGCAGAGCATCTTCCCCAGTAATTACGTCAAGACACCCATGAACTAGGACATGCTAGGATGCTGAATCTCAGAGAAGGGAGATCTGCTCAGTTTCTCAAGAGGAGGATACTTTCCACAAAAAGTTACTTTTCTTAAGAATGGTTTAATCCCCTAATTAACAGGCTCCTATAGGATTTACCCCTACCTCTTCTTCTCTGTATTCTTTCTTAGGACAAGGGCCAACCTCTCCGGCCTGGCTTAGAGTTAAAGTGACTTCTCTCAACCCAGCATAGCTCACAGGTTGATCATTGCAGGGAATATGTGGACAATTCCTACATCTCCTGCCTTGAGCTCCTGGAGGAAAAGGGGGATATAAATCTAGCCAGTAATTGCAGTGTAACGACAAAGAGAAATTACTCTTTCGCATGCTGGCTTTTCCAGAAGCTGTTGAATCTGTACTTTTGATCAGTGCCACAGTGCTAAAGGGATGAGAACTGCTCTCCTGGACTGGGAGAGGCCCTCTCTTTGCCTCCTCTAAGAATTGAGATTTGCAGTCAGATATCCTGACACACACACTTTTGATTGTGTCTTATCAGGGTTGCAACCAGGAGTTGTTTCACTGGCTCTTGTAAACCATCTCTGCCAGGCTTCCTGTTGTCGTACGAAGGGGGTGGGGGCTTTGAGGCCCCTTGACTTGCTCATGGGAAATGCATCCAACCAGGCTCTTCAGCCAGCTGGGGAAAGCTCAGTCCTGCAATGAAAGTGTCTCGGAATAAAACTTTCCTACCATACCTTAAAGGGTGTGATGTTAAAAAATATCCCAAACTCCTAGCTGCCAGACTTAAAATATTAGGCATCCCTCCAAGGGAAGGGGATGGAATGAAAAACCGTTGACCCTTTTTTTGGATAGCAGCATATTGTGTCATTTGGAGGTGCCTGGAATTTTTCCAAAGCCAGTGAAGAAAAATGGCTTTGAATGCAGGCCAAATCCAAGCAAATGTTTCAGTCTCAGAATTTGGGAGGTGAAGGTGCCGCCTGACAGACCAATTGGTCCCAATTTTGTTAAATTCATATTGTTCTGGTTTCAGAGCAAACTGAGAAATGGAGCTTTTTTTTTTTTTTTTTTTTTTTGAAGAAAGGAATGTGCTGGCACTCCTTTTGCTGGCATGTAACCTGGTGAGGAAATAGCAAAAGAATTCCTGGCTGCAAACAGAACATGTTGGTCTTTATTTGGGGGTGGGGGTGGGGGGAGGGGCACACATGGAATTCCTCAGTTTTTTTCCTACAGGAAAACTGTGGAATGTTCAAACAAGCCCGCGCAATTTGAATGTGTGTTGGCTCCTTCTGAAACCGTTGGGAGAGACTCTCGCTGCAGCTGCACCCAACTCCTCCCTTGTGCAACTGTCGGTTGCTGGCCTGGGAGCCAAGCCAGGAAGAGCGGGGTGGGGGGTGGGGTGTCTTGGAAAGTGCGTGCGAGGCAAAGGCAGGAGGGTAGAGAGGGTGTGAAGATGGGAGCACCAGCTGTCCTGGGCAAAACGTTGGCCCTGCGGATGGCGTGCTTGGAGGCGCTGGGGCCTTTATGCCCAGGCTGCTCCCAGCGGATAATCTGGATCGCCTCCATTTGGCCAACGGGCCCTTCATTCTGAACAGGGTGCTCCATGTCTCAAAGACAATTCTCCTATGGCCAAGCTACCTGCCTTGCAACAGAAAGTGTCGTCCCCCCCCCCCGACACCAGCTGGAGTAACTCTGGCAGCAACTGCTCTCTGGGTTACGTGAGCACCCTGTGATTTGTCTAGCTTAGGTTGCGTGGAGGAGGGGCCGCATTCAGAGCTCCTGTGATTCTGTTCAGCAGGATCTGCCATGGGGGCTTCCAGCAGGCTATGCCATCGGCCACCCGCTCACTGGTAGCAAGACAGGGACACCTGCAGTGGAGAGGAGCTGCTTCAGCTTTCCTGGAGAGGATTTCCTCATGCTCTGTTGAGTCTACTCCTCCTGAAAGGCAGTTAGCAGATTATGTCACTGCTAAGAGTCACTGCTGACGGATGGTTTTCCTCCAGGAGATGCAAGCCTGGTTCTTCCTATGGGGCACCCACTGCCGCTATAATTGAGTCCAACTACCTTGTTGCTGGTTGTTCTCTTTCCTTCCACTTTCCCAGCACTGGAGGCTTCTCCGGAGAGTTGGGTCTTTGCAGAATAGGGCAAAGTAGGATAATTTGAGGCTGGTTATTGGGGCCTTGAGTGGGAACTCTGGGCTGATTTGTTGGATGATCCATTGATTTTTGGCTTGGCTGTCCTCAGCATTGTCAGGCGTCTTCTCCAACCCAATTTGTTCAAAAGGGCCAGGGCTCTTTCTGTGCCGTTTCTTGGGGCCAGAAAGGCAGCTTGTTAGCCGCTGATCTTCATTTTTCACAGGTGAGCATTGACTGGAGAGGCTGGTAAAGCACAGATAAAGTGTTTGTGCCCAGCAGCAGCTTCTTGTGGCTTTCGCCATCCGTGGATGGACTTTGGCAGTGAGGCTCCAGGCGAGTCTCTGTGTCTGGCAGCTGTGGCACCTCCAGCTTTGGGCACTGCGCTTCATGCCAGGACATCCCAGATGTGGACTCTGCAGCATTTCCTCTCCATTCACCCGTCTGTGGTCCTTTCACACAACCTTTCATCCCTTGCTGCTTGCTGCTTTTCTAAACAAGACGGAAGCAAAGCTTGGGCTGGTTTTAATCTACCTTTGAGGCGGTTGTGGTAGCCTAGATTCAGATCCAGAGAAAGGCCCTTTGCGTGGTACCGGCAGCTGCTGAAACTCTCCTGATTCCCTGCCTTCGGAGCCTCACTGCGGAGGTGCCTGCATGGGGAACAGGGAGGAAGAGGCACCTCAGACCCACATGGAAAGTTTTCCCTGCTTGGAGTGCCCACCCACCCACCCACCCAAGCACAGAAGCCCAGCACAATTTTACAAATAGGTGGGGAGGGGGGGGAAGTGTGCATGGTTAATTTGTCAGCCCTACACACCAGTCTTTGAGCTTCAGAAAACACAAAGGTAGATGTTTGTTTATTTATTCATTCATCAAATGTATATATGGCTGCCCTCTCGGGGAGAAAGGCCATCCTTGGTGTGGAAACTTGCACTCTGCACATGCTCTAAATCGCCGCTTTCTTTTTCTATGGACACGTTACAGTGCCCACTTCAGCTGCCCCAGCCGGTGCGGGCGATTTCTGTGGACGCTCCGAGGGATGGTGCGCCCCCCCCGCTCGGGGAAAGGGCCGGAGGGCAGCGGGGCCTGCGCCCGGGGGAGGGGAGGGGAGGGGCGGCCTTCCTTGCACCGGCCCGGGGCAGCCGGCGGGACCAGGCGGGTTCCGAGGCTCAGCCGGCCGCTCCGCCCCTCCCTCCGCGCATCTGCCCGCCTTGCTCCCCTCGCCCGGCGCGGCCCTTCCCCTCGGGTTGGCAGCAGCCACCGCTGCCTCGCCGGAGCTCCGCCGCCCTGGCATCCGCCCGCCGAGCCGAGTTTGCGAGGGCGGACCGAGCGCTGATCGGAGTCGCCCGGCAAGCCCGCCCCTGCGAGGGCGAGGAGGCGGAGGCGGAGGCGGAGCGGCTTGCCAGCCTTCCCGCCCGCCGCTACCGCCCCCTCCGCCTCCATCCATCCATCCATCCATCCACCCCGACCGGCCTCNGCCGCCGCCGCCGCCAGCGCGGCGCACAAAAGGCTCCAAGTAACTTCCCGGCGGGCGGCGCGGCTCCCCTGCGCGGCCGGGCATGGGAGGCATCGCGCGCAGCCCGCCCGGAAGGGCGCCCTCCGCCGGGGCCCCGCGCCCGCCCCCCGCGCCCGCGCCCGCCCCTCGCCCGCCGCCAGCCGGGAGAGGCGGAGGCGGCCCGTGAAGAGGCGCGACGCTCCGGCGGCTGCGCAGGCAAGGAGCGCCCGCCCGCCTTCGCCCGGCATGAGGACCGAGCCGCGGCTGGACCGCCAGGCAGCTCCGCCGCCCTCCAGCCCGGCCATCCGAGCCGCCGCCCCCGCCTCGGCGGACGAGGCGCAGCACCGGCCGCTGCTTTGCCGGCGCCTCTGCCGAGCGGAGCCCTGCGGGCCGGGGCAGCGAAGCCTCGGAGAGGCCGGCCTTTGTTCCGCCAGCAGCGAGCGCAGCCGGCGGGCGCTAACGGCCGGGGCCGCCGGCCAAGGGCGCCCCGAGCCCTCCTCGGGCAAGGCGGTGGAATGCGTCGCCCTCGGCCTGGCTTCGGCCTTTCCCGACGGAAGTTGCTGCCTCTCCCGAACGCGGCTTGCTCTAACGTGGAATGTAAATCGTGGCCTTCCAGTTCTTTGGGGATTTTAAGGAATACAACTTTCTAAGGCTTGCACTGGATTTATAAAAGCAGAGCCGAGGGTGGGGGTTGCGTTGTTCCTTTGTGCTGCTTCTGCTCCCCACCTGTGCTGAGATTTTGTCCTTGTAAAGTATGGGCAAGCCACTAAGCAGACCTGACTGTTTAAGGCAGAGTCCCGCTTGTTTGGGGAAAGGAGAGGATGAAGACGGCTACATAGAAGACTGTTACGTTCCCCAGAGGTCCATCTACGACACCATGAGAATAAACGAGCAGATCGATCAGGGGGCCAAGCTGAATCAACCGTCAAAGAGCACACTAGAGAAAGGAGACAGTAGTACCATTTCTAGCAACGGGACTTTAGGGGCCCCCAGTGCTCTGGAATTAAAAGTACAAGAGAGCAAAAAGTTAGACGAAAGAGTCATTTTCGATGCTTTGAAACTCAGCAGCGATGTCTCCAAGTCAGCCCTGGCACCCCCAAGGCGACGGCCCAACTTGGAGAAAAAGGAGAATATCAATAGGCGCTCCTGGAAATCCTTTATGCCACCCAATTTCCCTGAGTTTGCCGAGAGAATTGAAGCCTCCTTGAGCGAAGTCTCTGAAACGGCTGCTTCTGACCCCTCCTTGCAAGAGAAGGCCAGGCCTCCCACTGTGACTGAAAGCTGCAGCCCCTCAGACCACAGGGAATCCCTGTCAGAGCCACTGACCCTGGAGCATGTGCCCAAGTCCTCTGGGGTGCCCGACGTTCAGGAGGTGAGGCCACCGAGGGAAGCCTTAGGTGAGTTTTCTCAGGAGGAGTGTCAGCCCCTTCTGGAAGCAGAGGAGATGGTGGTGGATTTAACGGGGGGCAGGCAGAAGGGCCATCGTCTTGTGAGCGCAACGTGGCCCAGGGTGGTGAAAACCTCCCCCAAAGCCCCAGGCCTCAGAGCGGGCCATGACACCTTGGAGGCAGACGATTCCGAGTGTGTGATAGAAACGGTGCCCCTGTCCCCCTGCCTGAGTGAAGAGCTCCTAGATCCAGGGATGGGCGTTCTCCTCACCCCTGGCCTCCGGGAGAAGACGGAATCCGAACTGAGATTTGAGGAGGACGAGCGATTGATCATGATGGAAGCGGAGGAGTGGGAGGAAGGCTCTCTGTCAGAAAAGGGGGAGGCTGCTGAGGAAACAAAGGGCTGTTTGACAGGTATTTCTGAAGAAAGGGGACAATTATGCCTTCCATTCATGGCAGTTGAGGAAGCAGTAAAGAGGGTTGCTGGAGACCAAGGAACCTATAACCACCCATTGCACCAGCAAGAACTCTGGGATGACTCAGAACCTCAGGCTGCGAGCTCCGCTCTGGTTCCCCAGGAAACACATCAAGACTTAAACCCTCTTCTTGGAGAGGGTGATGGGGCTTGCAGTGCTGAAGCTGTAACAGTCCAAGTGGAAGAGGAAGAATTTGCCTCTGGTTCGGAAGCCTGCCTCGCTCCTCCTGCCCCAGAGCAATTTTCTGACACGGACTCCGTGCAGATGTTCCTTGAACTAGAGAGGCTTTGCATGAATGAGGAAGAGAAAGACGGGGAAGCTCCAACGGAATCTGAAGTGCAAAATGTTAAGTTTTCTTCAGAAGGGCTGGACCTGTGGGAGAATTTGGACCTGCCCTCTGAGACTGTGGCAGAACCTTCGCAACACTTGGTTCACCATGAAATCAGTGTGGCGGACTCAGCCATGGTGTCTGATCTAGAGGATTTTGATGCCACATTTGGTTCTCAAGTAGCAAGTGCAACAGAGCCGACACTGTCAGAATCTTTTTCTGAACAGGACACTTTTGGCGACTCAGAGAAAGGGATGCTTTCCAATCCTGCAGTTGCAAAAGATGTTGAATCCCAGTATGGTTGCCATCATTCATCTTCTGTTACTCTGGTGGAAGAGAATGGAGCAGAACTGCTAATGACTGATGAAGTGGCAAAAAGTCATAAGGCCAGAGGCCAGTTGGACTTGGTATTGAGAGAGCCTGTGGTTTCAGTTCATGTGCCTTGCTGCAGAGCACAACCCCCCTGCATTTGTGTAGCTGAGGAGGAAATGCCTCCTCTGTTCAGTAGGACAGAGAGGACATCCCTGAGCCATGATGAATTTGTTACAGTTGCTGAAGACTTGGATTCTCAGCAAGAATTGGATTTGATTGAAGGGGTGGTGAGCTTTGAGGAACAGGAGCTGTTTGCTTCTTATGAGCTAAATCCTTCAGAAAAGATGATGGACTTTTCAAATTGGGATGTCCCTGAGTTGGGCTCTGAGGATGAAGTTGTAGAGCTAGACAAAGAGAACATTGTGTTTGCAACCCACCCAGAGGAAACAGAAGGGATGGGGAATTTTTGGGCACCTTTACCAAGTGATTCTGAAGTGATACAGGGTTCTAAGGAGTCCAAAAGACACACAAGGTCCTCAGACAACCGGAAGTATACTGACAGTAGCAGTAGGTGCCAGCTTGAGCATTTGACACGGCCAGTAGGCACTACAGAAATGGTAATAAGCACTACTTTTTTTCAAGAGGAAGAGCCAAAAATGGCTGAGCAGGTAACAGTCGGTCCAGCAGTGGAGAGAGACTTTATGGAGCCTGGGATCCTGGAGTTGCTTTTTGGGCAGAGTGGGAGTAGTGAGGTAACAGAGGAAGGGGAAAGTGATGCCAAGTTTGTAGATGTAGACTCCCGCCCATCAGCTCCTGTGGATTGTTCATGGGACGCACAAGGTAGCCTTGAAGATTTTGCTTGCAGGCCTGAAGAGGAAGCTACTTCTTCCAGTCCTTTGCCTGGGGATGAGGATATTGATGTCCTTCCAGATCCCGTAGAGGAGCTTGCCAGCACCATAAAGGATCCCTGCACCACTAATGCAAAAGACATCACCTTGTCATCCTTGTCAGGTTCACTCACGTCAATCCTAGGTCTGGATCTATCTGTTGAAGATGCTCCAAGTTTAACTGGTGATGGAGATGACTCCGAAACAGCCATGTGGGTGTGCAACATCCAGGAGCTGATACCAGCATTACCAGCTGCAGAAGAGATCTCCTCTCTCCCCATGCCACTCTGCCCCTTTCAGTGTCCAGGCAAAGAGGAGCTGCCTATTCAGGAAGAGTGGACCATGATACTCAGTTCCTCAGAGGAATCTATTCAGGCGATCCAAGGGATGGATGGGAGTATTTTGCCACTTAATTTAAGTCTGGAAGCTGCAGAGCATCCTTCGCAGTGGGAAAGTAGCCTTCTGATCCTGGCCTTTGAAGCCTCAAGGGATGTACCCTCCAGCCCAGCTCAGTTGCCTGCCTCTGAAGCTGAAGAGAGGGAGACCTGTGCTAGGTCAGGCAGGGAGGCGCCGTCTTCCTTCTCCACTGCTGCTGGAACCAGTGAATTGGTTCCGGATAATGAGGTATTTGTTTCCTACTTACTCATACTGTTCTCTCTAATATTAAATCACTTTATTTGGAGTTGAGGAGGAGTTAATCCATAGTCAATTGACTGACTGATAACATTTATGATGGACAAAAGAATGTCTATTTAACTCCTCTATCCTATTACAGTATAGCTGAAGATCTTTGGAATGGCAGTTGGGTTCTGTAGTCATACTGAATGGCCTTCACAGTTGAGTGGCTTGAGGTTTCCATAAAATACTTGTTTAAGGAGTGAATCTTGCATTTTCTGCAGAACACTTGTGAGGGAGCATGCATAACTGCAGAGGTAGTAACTGAAAGAACGGGTTGCTAAGAGCAAAATGATGTAAGGCAAATTAAGCTTTGGCACAGAAGTCTACTTTAAATAACAAAGGCAGCCCCCCCCCTTCATGGAAAAGAAGAGAAGTAACTGGAAATGTTTCCTTAAATCTTTTAAAATCTCCCTCTCTGTATCATAACAACTGGGGACAGGAATGACTTTTATGTAAAGTCTATTTGTATCAATATTTCTTCTACAAAACAGCTTTTTTTCCTGTGGATACTGACTTTGATTGTTACCAACCAAACTAAGCTAGTTTTGTAACCATTGTGTTTTTTTGTTTTTCTTATATTGAAGCTGACTTGGATGCAGTTTCACACACTTCAAATGGTTGTGCATTTCCCAAAACAAAAAAGTAAAACCAGCCAGAAGTTTGAGAAACTATTTTGAAATCTAAATGAGGAGAATGGTCTCCCCAACTCTGGGCTGTGATGGGACTGAGTTTGTGTCTGTTACAGCATCCTGCAGCCAAAATGTTCAATTCCAGCCTGCAAGTAGGAAACAGGAGGGGCTGCAGGCCAGACCAGAGAATGTGAATTATTAGCCAGATTCTTTCCCCTTCCCTTGTTCAGAAGGGAAAGAAGGAGAGGGTAATTGGGCACAAAAAAACCTTTGTCTCCCAGTATCCCAAATTGGGAGGCATCTTTGCACAAGAGGCAGACAATTTGGAAGCTTGTGAAAAATGTTCCCTGTTGACGTGGCTGATCTGGTGTTTCTGCCAAGAGGGACAAGAAGCCCCCAGTCAAGCGGTATGGAGGGGAGCAGATTTAATTCAAGGTCATTATATGTTTCCGTTGTTCCCCTCTCCTTTCATTTCCAGCCTTCGAAGGCAAGGGAGCTTTTTTGTGGTTGCCACAGTCATCTCAATTGTACTCAGAGATAATAATTTGCCTGATTCCAACTCACCTGAATAAGATTTGAATTTGGATCCTGCACATGAAAATGAAGCAAGGTGATCAGACTCTGCACTGCTTCAACATCCCCTGCCAAGTTTGAGGTCTGTGTCGACACATGGCCTCCTGTGGAAAGACACCTTGACCCTTCTTCCATTACCCACACTCCCATTACTCACACTGTTTAGTTCTCAGCCTCTGCCTTCTTCTATTTGTCTGTATCAAAGACAAGATTGAAACTCCGTTTCAGGCTGAAGGTGGCGATCCAACACTCTGGAATTTTCTGTGCATTCTCTATTTGAAGCACCAAGCGGTGCTTCCAAGTATTTTCTGTTGGGGCGGTTGTTAAATTTGATTTGCTTGTTTAAACTTCCCCGCTGAACCTGCCTGCTTTGCAGATGTTGCCCTCCATATCCAGCAGCTGTTCCTGGTTTCCACTAGGGGTTGGGCTGGGTGTGATGTGGGTGTTCTGCTTGCCCCAAGTGAAAAGCTTCAAAGTCCTCTCTTGTTTAAAAATAAGTTTGCATTTCAGATTATCCCGGAGGGTGTAGGAAGGACTCGTGCATTTGGCTTACCAGTCTGGGGCTCTTGCAGGCAATTAATCGATGTAATATTAGACATTCTATAGTAAGCTTTTTGCACAGAAGAGGCTGGGAAGCTGTCTGCTCTTGCATTGTCATCAACTCTGCTAGCTGCAGGATAGCTCCGTGGCTCTGGACAGCATCTTCATTTAATATCTTGGCATATTCCCATTTCTGGAGACAAATTGCTGATTGTGATAAGCCAGGGCTAATTCCTTTTCTTCTCCATGGAGAGCCCTGGAAGCGTCCAGTTGCTCACTAGCTCTGCAGCAAAACTTGGTCCTTTATACAGACCACTTGGACATCATATTGTTTCAAAGCAGCTGCTAAGCGTTTAGCTGACTGGAAGGCTTAAACTCGTCCTCATTCTGATTCTTTATTTGCTTAGGGCTATTTGGGAGCAGAGAAGTCTCTCAGTTCTGTCTCTGAGCAACAACCCTGCTTTTGATCAGAAGCAGGACTGCAACTCAGCAACAGGCCTTTGTTCACAGAACATCCTGGCTTCAGCCCCCAATAGAGTCTTAAATTGTGTCTGAATCCCAGAGGAGACCTCCAGCCCTTGTTGGCCTTGAAGGACGAGAGAGACCACTGGCCTTGGGGTGTTTCAGACAATCTTGCGAGATTTCACCCTCTTCCTCCAGGCCAGTGTTTCTCAACTAAGCAACTTCCAGAATTCCCCAGCCAGCCATTTTGGCTGGAAAATTCTGGGAGTTAGTCAATCAATCAATCAATCAATCAATCAATCAATCAATCAATCAGAATAGAGCTGGAAGGGATTGTGGAGGTCTTCTAGTCCAACCCACTGCTCAAGCAGGAGACTCTACACCATTTCAGACAAATGGCTGTCCAGTCTCTTCTTAAAAACCTCCAGTGATGAAGCACCCACAACTTCTGACGGCAAGCAATTCCACCGGTTAATTGTCCCCACTGTTAGGAAGTTTCTCCTTAATTCCAGGTTGCTTCTCTCCTTGATTAGTTTCCATCCATTCTTGTCTTGCCTTCTGGTGCTTTGGAGAATAAGTTGATCCCCTCCTCTTTTGTGGCAACTTTTCAAATACTGGAATACTGCTATCATGTCCACCTTAATCCTTCTTTTCTCTAGACTGGCCATATCCAAATCCTGCAACCATTCTTCATATGTTTTAGTCTCCAGGCTTTTAATCATCTTAGTTGCTCTTCTTTGCACTTTTTCCAAAGTCTCAACATCTTTTGTAATGTGATGACCAAAACTGGATGCAGTATTCCAGGTGTGGCCTTACTCAAATATATATATCTTAACAAAATAACACAGTCGGAAGGGACTTTGGAGGTTTTCTAGTCCAACCCCCCTGCTCAAGCAGGAGACCCTATACCATTCTGGACAAATGGCTGTCCAATCTTGACTTAAAAACCTCCATTGATGGTCCACCTACAACTTTTGAATGCAACCCATTCCACTGATTAATTAACTCATCTAGAGTGGGCAGATGTTAGCTTACCGTTCTCTTACTTATTTTGACTTGTATTCCTAGTCTGTCTTTTACAATTCTGCTTCTGGTAGTGTGGGCTGTTTTTTCCTTTTGCATGAACGAGTTCTTCCTGCTGCCTGTCCCTCCCTTACCTTCGTCTTCCATTGGTGGACCAATCGTCTCCTTGACTTTTCTTGTATTTTACATGTTGAAAGAAGATTTTTCATTATTTTTGATACTTTTGAACATTTTGAAGCTGTTGCTTAAAGTTGAGAAACACTGTTCAGGAGGGTTCTGGGTTCCTCCGAGGGCTGTGGGGCTTGTCCCCCCTCCCCATCTGGCACCCCAACGTCTTCATCACAGCCTTGCAAGAGAGGCGGCGGCTGAAAGGGGTGGGGTGGGGTGGGGGGTGTTGAGCAGGCTTATCTCTCGGGAGCAAAGTGCCATCCTATGATTTAGTCCAGGGCCACTCAAATTTTTTATTGGTTCGTTTTGCTCAATTTAGAGGCTGCTCAGACCACTCTGTGTAGCTTACACTTTAAAATGAAAAATATCATGCAAAACGGTGTTTAAAAACATAAATCGTAAAACCATATAATTTTTTTTTAAACTGAGGACAGCCCTGGAGCCCAGACTTTTAATATGGCTACGCTTGTTGTACTGGCCTATGTTGTTGTGATCATTTTGAAAGGCCACAAATTTCTGTAGGGCAAAATGTAGGAGCTCGCTAACACCTTTTCAAACTAACCCGTTTTATTAAAAAAAAACAGGAGCTTTCATGAGAGACCTCTCCCTTCCCCCAAGCAATGGCTCCACAGAAGCAGGATTTAAATTGGTTGGGAGATGTTTGTGGTGGGGGGAGAGCCAGAAGTCAGGATGATGATGTATATGCAGGTAACCTGTGAGACAGAGCATAAGCACTTTATCAGTTAACAGTTATGATGTGTTAAAAACCCTTTGTGTTCATTGAGACCTTCAGAGATAGCCCAGAACCTGATGTAAGAAGTTCAAATATCCCATCCCCAAAGATGCTGTTAAAATCTTGTTTTTCCAAAATGATTACGGTACTCTGCAACAAAGCGTCACAGAAGGAGACATGCCTGGTTCCCAAAAGGTTGGGGACTTCTGGGGTAGAGGAATAAAGTAGTGTAGAACAGAGAACTACTAACCTGTGCCTGGGGGGAAGGGAATGCTTGTGCAAGAAATACAGTCTGTGCCCTGGACTTTCCAGGTGTGTTTTTGGCATTAAGACTGTAGCACCCATCCTAACTGGATAGAACCAGAGATCCTGTTGATGTTAGGTCACTGAGCTTCTTTTGGATTTCACTGCATTGAGTCCTTTCTCCATATGTGAAATCTGCTCCACAAACATCTTTACGTTCCAACATCAAACCTATTGTGTTACTTTTTCAAGCTTCCTTGATTAGTCAGATACAGGATCTGTTGATTTTTGTTCGCAGACTGCAGATTAAAGTTTAAATGCTGGAGGGAGAAGATGTTGGCCAGCAGCTCCCACCGATGCTTATTGGTTGCATGGTTTAATGGTAGAATGTTAGATTTAGACTCGGGAGATCTGGATTCAAACTCTTCCAAAACTACCAGAGCTATGAAGTTCACTTGAAAGAGAATCTCCCCCCTTTCTTTAAAAAACCTCACAGGCTGATTAAGGATGAAATTAGCAGCCAGAGAAAGGGCACCTTAGCCCGAGTCCTTAATCGTGTACAGTTTTTGCAAAGATTTATCATGGGATTCATTTGCCTTCTTCCCTCTCCCATCTTCTCAGCAATTCCAGAAGGAGCAAGTTGACCCCCTTCAGTTAAAGCTGCAGCAAGTCAACAGGCTTGGACAAGGGCTGGTCCAGAGTGCGGGGAAGAACTGTGATGTCCAGGGCTTGGAGAATGACATGGAGGAGATCCACACCCGGTGGAACACCCTCAACAAAAAGGCAAGTGCTGCCTGGGCCCTTCCTGGCATGAGCAGGATGGGACCCTGAGGCCCAGACTCACCTCCAGACGCTACGGGCTCCCTGGTGGAAAGGGGGCTGGGCTCCGTTGGAGAACAGCCTGCGGATGGTCCGCGGGGATGGGACGGAGCTGCTTGCCGAGCAGCACCCACCAAGGGTCCTCGTCTGCAAAGTCTCTGGCTCTCTCTGGGCCATGAACTCGGTGCTCGAGGTGTCCATCTGCAGACAGAGGAGGCCCTCTGGGTTGGGAGTGCCTGGCTATAAATGCCGATAAATCCTTAGTAACAGCTGAGAACTGAGCCCACGTGTCTCTGCTGAGAATCCACTGAGAAACCCACCACCAATTGTAGTTTTTTTCTCTTGTTTCATTTTTACTTTATTTTTATTGTACTTGTTCGCAATTCTAGTCAGTGACCATAATAAACGTATCCATTCATTTCTCTGCTTGGCTGCATCCCTGCTCTGGCCACTGGTCATAGTGGAAATCAGGGGACTAGCAAATATGTCTCCCCCGCCCCCCCACCCTCCAACAGACTCCGGGGGGGGGCAGTTCTCAGCTCTGTTTGGAGGAGGATGCTAAAAAAAAAGGACTTCCTGTCCCAAGGAGCCTTCAATGGATACTTTGGGGAGGGGGTTGCCAAGCAAGAAAGAGAAAGGAGGAGAGAAGCAACTAAACAAGGAAGATGTAAGCCAATGAAATCCCATTTAATTGGGTGCCTTGCTTCCTGTGAGCAAAAGGAAAATGCTCTCCTGTTTACAAGGGGAGCGTGAGGATGAAGCTAGTTTAAAGAGCTGCTTTTGGCTGAAAGAGGCTCTGTCTAGCAAGGGCAGCCACTCCAGTGATGGGCGTGCATGTTTTGTCAAAACGCAGGTGGCCCAGAGGATTGCCCAACTGCAGGAAGCCTTGCTCCACTGTGGGAAGTTCCAGGATGCCCTGGAGCCTTTGCTCAGCTGGCTGGCTGACACTGAGGAGCTCATCTCCAACCAGAAGCCACCATCGACAGAATACAAAGTGGTGAAGGCTCAGATCCAGGAGCAGAAGGTGAGCAGAAATGGGGGGGGGGGGAATGGGCTGGCCCTGCCGGCCCTAAGCACCATTGGTCAGCCCACTAGCCCCAGTGAGCAGGGATCCTCCTCATGCTCCCTGCTTGCTATGCATCCCTCTTCGCTGTGCTGAAGGAGGAAGGAGGGAAGGAAGAAGAGCAGGTGAGAGATGCCAACTTTGCAAAATATCAAAGCTGCAAGTCAGGCAGTGGACAAGCTCTCAGCATGGGAGGCCGCCAGGTGAAGGACAAACACAACACAACTTCCACTGGGAGCAGTGATTTTGGGGCATGCAAAAGGTAGCTTTGTGGTGGTGAGAACGGAGACTTCAGAACAGATGGGCAGCAGCTGGGGAGCAGATTTAAAGCAATGCAACTATTGATATAGTGGTAGGAGGGGAATGTGATTGGCATTCCACATTTCCTGTAGCTGGGAGATTTGGCAAAAGGTGAAATCCTGCAAAAAAAATGGGTGTAGTATAATATTTATTTGGTCAGTAACAAGCAGAATTTAAAAATATACAATATGTAAATAAAGTGGATGAGATAAAATACCAACATAGCAAGGAGTCCCTATAATAAAAGTATAACATAAGCTACTATGATGATAAGTGCATTAGTTGTGCAAGTGGAAGAAATTGGTAAATGCTCGTTCTCTTGACCTTCTGCAAAGTTGCTGCAACGTCTCCTGGATGATCGGAAAGCTACTGTTGAGATGATCCAAGCAGAGGGTGGCAGAATTGCCCGGTCAGCTGAACCAGCAGACAGGGAGAAAATCACCGGCCAGTTGAATAGCCTCGGAAGCCACTGGGCCAGCCTTCTCAGCAAAGCTTCAGCCAGGTAAGCCAAGATTGGAAACGCGGGATACCGTCAGTTGCTCCTTGTTCTACCGTCATCCTCTGCAGCATGCACGGATTTTATTTTTCTCCTGCGGTCTCTGCTATTTTGTTAGTGCAAGACCTCTGCACAACTCTTGGTGAATTTGCAAGGATGCTTTTAATTCTGATGTTCAGCAAAATCTCCTTGGATTTCTTGGTCACACTTCTTCCCCCACTGTGAAATGTTGCAGCTGAGTGTAGCAAGTGAGATCGAAACCTGCTTTTTTATAACAGTTATTCTGGTTTACTTCAGTGAGACCGTGAGAAGAACCCCTCAGTGGATCTCGGCCTGCGGGGACATCTATCATGCTACTCAGAATTTGCCATCTTGCTTTGCGTCTATTTTGCTTGGCATTGAGGGCAAAAGCTTTGCCTTGAATAGTACGTTATATCAAACATAAACAAAACACTTCCTTGCTTGTTATGTGAAACCAGGGCAGGGAGATTCACCTAGAAAGAAAAGGTTGAAGGATGCCCATTCCTTCTAGAGAACTCCCACCTTTCTTTTCTCCCTTCCCAGAAAGGGAGATGAAAAGCTCCCACTGCAGCTCGGGTGTGTAGAATCCAGAGGACTTACCCACTCCGAGGACTCCAGAGATCCACTCTGTGCAATATCCGCGGAAAGGGACCTTCAGCAGAGCCTGTTCCCTGCTTGCATTTCCTACCAACTTTTAAGCCATATGCAGTATAAGGAGTTAGATGTGTCTTTCTGTTTAGTTCACCCAACAGGCTTGACTTTTGCATAAGGTTTCTGTGCTACTGTCACAAGCAAACAGCCTGACATCAGACACGTCAGTTACTAAAACAAGAGGCAGGTGTAGATTGTTGCTTCCAGCTGAAAAGGACAATCTCTTTGCTTTACGTTGGGCGGAGGTGCAAGAAACAGCACCTTGATTTTGCTATGAATAGGCCTGGCATTTCTTAGCAGCCGCTGGCTTCTTTAGCTTTTGTACAATAACCCAGTTCATTCTTGGAAATATATTTTTGCATTTTCTTGCTTACCCACCCAGCCAAGGGGCCTAATAGTACTGACCTATAAAGTGATCACAAGAGGGTGGGTATGACATAGTTGGCATTTTCAACATATTAACAAGAAAAAAGCCAAGAAAACTGTAGGTCCACTAAAGAAGAAGATAGCAAGGAAGTAACAAGCAATAGGGAGAAAGCAGAGCTGCTCATTCTTTGCATCAGTCTTCACACAAAAAGAAATTAAAGCACAACATACCCCCCCCCAAATACTGCAAAAGACAAACTAGAAACAAAAATTAAAATAAGCAAGAAAATGGTAAGAGAACACCTATCCGACCTTGACAAATATAAATCACCGGGACCCGACAGATTACATCCCTGAGTTCTTTTTTTTTTTTTTTAAATTTTATTTATAAAACAATTAAAAAAAAACATTGGATTTGACGTGACATTCCAGTATATACATTCTTATCAGATTATACCATATTTTACAATAAATTCATTATCTCTACATATACATTACATTTTATATACATTATCTATTCTAAAGTGACATACATTTCTATCTTAACATTCGTCTTTAATCCCAGCCGTCCTTTTCAAATTCCTCCAACGGTAAAATTTATCCCAGGTTTCAAAAAAAATTGATCCACATTTATCTTTTAGTATCATTGTGAGCCTGTCCATTTCTGCACATGCTAATATTTTATGTATTAACTCTTCCTCTGTGGGAATTTCCTTACTCTTCCATTTTTGCGCAAAGGCAAGCCTGGCTGCTGTCAAGATATGTAGCAGCAGATAGATTGTTCCCTTATCATATTTTTCTGTCGTTATTCCCAGCAAGAAGAGTTCAGGTTTTAACTCTAAGTCCAGTGTTAGTATATCCCTCAGCCAGTTTCGTGTCCTGTTCCAATACTCGCGAGTCTTTGGGCATTCCCACCACATATGGTTTACATCCCTGAGTTCTGAAGGAGCTGGCAGATGTTATCTCAGAACCATTGCACCATATCTTTCAAAAATTCTGGAGCACGGGGAGGTACCTGAGGATTGGAAAAGAGCTGATGTGGTTCCCATCTTCATGAAAGGAAAAAAAACAGACCCAGGAAACTACAGACCAATCAGTCTAACATCAATACCTGGGAAGATCTGGAAAAGATAATCAAAAAACATCTGCGAACAATTAGAAGCAAACAAAGTTATAACTAGTAGCCAGCACAGGTTTGTTAAAAACAGATCATGCCAAACCAATCTTATTTCATTCTTTGATAAAGTGACCAAATTAGTAGACCAGTGAAACGCTGTGGACATAGTATACTTAGATTTCAGTAAGGCATGTGACAAAGTAGACCACAATCTGCTGCTTGGTAAGCTAGAAAAAATAGCTTATCAAGAATAGACAACATCACCACCAGATGGATTTGTAGCTGGCTGAGAAACCGTACTCAACGAGTAGTCCTTAATGGTACTACATCCACATGGAGAGAAGGAAGCGGTGGGGTACCAAAAGGCTCTGTCTTAGGCCCAGTTCTCTTCAATATCTTCATCAATGATTTAGATAAGGGAATAGAAGGGGAACTCGCCAAATTTGCAGATGACACCAAACTGGCAGGAGTAGCCAACACCCCAGAAGACAAACTCAGGATCCAAAAAGATCTTGACAAACTGGAACAATGGGTCCTATCCTACAAAATGAGTTTCAGTGTGGAGAAAAGCAAAGTTTTACATTTAGGCAGGAAAAATCAAAGGTACAAGTACAGATTGGGCGAGACCTGACTCAAAAACAGTAACTGTGAGAGGGACCTTGGGGTTGCATAAAAAGAGGTATAGAATCAAGATCACACTAAGTATATTAATACCGCTTTATAAAACCCTAGTGAGACCACACCTGGAATACTGCAACCAATTTTGTTCACCATACTACAAAAAAGATGTTGAGACCTTGGAAAAAGTTCAGAGAAGAGCAACTAAGATGATCCAAGGCCTGGAAACTAAAACATATGAAGAACGGCTGCAGGACTTGGGTTTGATTAGTCTAAAGAAAAGAAAAAACAGGGGCGACATGATAGCAGTATTCCAGTATTTGACATCAAGATGCTCTGTCTTTCCCATAATTTAATCTGCTCCCCCGGTTCAGGTGTTGTGCTGGGCCAGCATACATCGTGGCTTCATGTGGTTTCTTGGCCAGATTAGGGAGCTGCAATGGGGCATAATGGAATATGTGGAGCAGCTGTAATTGTTCACAGCTCTCAGTGAGCCTCACCAGGAATCTTCCATTGTCTCACAGAGGTTGATTTCTGCATGGTTTTGCTTCCTTTTCGCAGGCAGAGTCAGCTGGAGGAGGTCCTGGTTTTGGCCAAACAGTTCCACGAGACATCAGAGCCCATCTCTGAGTGGTTGTCGGCGACTGACAAGAAACTGGCCAATTCTGAGCCCCTTGGGACTCAGACTGCCAAAATCCAGCAGCAGATTGTGCGGCACAAGGTGGGCGAGTGGTTGCTAAGTTGTTTGGAAAGGGGTGGAAGGGCAGCAGGCACAGGTTCTGTTGCTGCGAAGGTTCCAGGGCAGCTTTTCTTCAAGCGTGTTCTGTAGAATCCTGATGTTCTGTGGGCATTCATAGAAATATTGCCTGTGGGCCTGTCCTGCCATCACGTAATCTGAGCAAGATCTCACTGGCGTCAGTGGGGAAGACGGGCAGATGCCCAGAGTGGAGATTTGAAGAGGAGTCTGGCATATGCACCCTTCCAGTGTGGAAGGCAGTGTTAGAAGTCAGCCTGATCCAGGCATAATGCGAAGCCATAACATGATTGATTCAGTGAATGATTGATTGAGTAACCAGGTTAGCACGGCCTCACCCATTATTTCTCAGCATTAAATACACGCTGGGCTGAGGTAGCTTAGTCAACAAACCATGGTTTAAAATGCTGAATTACTGCCATTTGCAAAACAAGCTAGTAATCATGTTCGAGCAGTTAAAAAAGTTGCAGTATATTCTGTCTCCATATTTATATAGATACAGGAAAAATAAAATTCATCTTTTTTTTGTTTTTGTTATAGTTGTTTATTTGAAACTGTTAATTTAGTAAATGATATTTTTGCATTTACATAATTTTCAGTCATATTCACCATTCAGTTGTGTTTTAATTTTCCCCCTTTGTGTATTCCATTTTCAACCATATATTTCTGTTTGCTTGTTTTTCCCCTCTTTTGTTCTTTCCCTTAAACCTCCTGGATTTCCAGGCACTAGAGGAGGAGATAGACAATCAGGCCGCGGCGGTGACTCAGGTGGTCAGCATTGGCCACTCCCTGGCCTTGCTAAGCTGCCGTGCTGAGCAGGCCTCCCTGGCCGAGAAGCTCGACCTGCTTGAGTCCCGCTACGCTGAGGTTTCTGACCGATGCGGCCGCAAGGCTGCCCTCCTCGATCAGGCTTTGTCCAATGCCCGGCTCTTTGGGGAGGACGAAGTGGAGGTGCTCAACTGGTTGGCTGAGGCTGAGGACAAGCTCAGCTTGGTGTCCATCAAGGATTACAAACGAGAGGTCCTGCAGCAGCAACATTCTGGGCAGCTGGTATTGATTCATTTTCCCCATCTTTCATTGTCGTGTTTATTTCGCTTCCCTGTTCCTGCTGATTTGAACCATTTCATTTTGATCTTCACCAAATCCAAGCCTGAGGATGGAGGGAGGGAGTCCCTGCCGGGACAGCCTTCTTGCAAAGGAGGGGCGCTGCTCAGTGGGTCAGCCAGTGGGTCTCCATTTAAAGAAGAACGATGCAGCGATGGGAGGGAAATATTATTTTTCTCCCTGTGGAGAACCTCTAAGCTGATCCTTCTGATGCGCCTTCCTCTCCCCGCCCGGCCAGTTTTAGACCTATGGCAACTCTCATCCTTTGCAGCCATTCGTTTCTGCAGGGAAGTGAAGGGGGGGGGTTTGACATCTGGCCCGGGTGACTGTTGCCTTGAGGGAGGACCAGAAAAGAAGCTGGAAGATAATGGCGGTCCCTGGGGAACCACCTTCTGTACATTACAGGGGTAAGGTGTACTGTGAGGATAGGTGTCCCCTACTGAATTCAGGTGGATTTGTTACCTGGAACAGCAATAAGCCACAGAGTGGTTCTGTTAGCAGGCTGGATAGCGGAAGGATCCAACAGGCTTTCCTTCTGAAGCTCTGGCCTTCATTGGGGGCAGGAGGGGGTCCAGGTGTTCCCTTCCGCCCTACGTAAGCCTTCAGTCTTGGGCTGTTCTCTGAAGACTCCCCTGTTTGGCATAGGCAGCGGGCATCTTTCTTTGTTGCCCCGCACATGCACACATGCATGGTAGACACTAGTCTCTTGGGCAGACTTCATCTGTGTGCTGATTCAATTTGCTTGCTCTGGTGGGAGTTGTCTGGCTTTATTTATGTACTAAAGGAACAGTCTGTAAAGATAAACAGAGCAAGGATGAGCAACATTTGAAACCCCCAAATCACATGCTTTGGTCTTTCACAAAGCCCTCAGGTCTTTTCCAGGGAGGTTTCTGAGTCTGGGCTTTTTCCCCTCCCTCACGTAGGCTTTGAATGATGAGATTGTGAACCGCAAGAAGCACGTTGACCAGGCCATCAAGAACGGGCAGGCCCTCCTGAAACAAACTACAGGTAGGAGAGGAAAAGATGCCAGGCAATGGCTGCCCCTGCTTTGCCTGCGTCAGTCCACACCTGCACCCAGCTCTTCTGCCCAGAGATTCCACAACTGGGACTGTGCAGAACACATGTGCCCATAGAGAACTCTGCTAAATACAGAAACCAAGTCCACAATTTTGTATTGGTGGGATGGTCAATGAGTCAGGCTTTGTATGGCCAGCTTGAGGGCACCCTACTATACCCTGGATCCACATTAGATGACTTCTTCAAGCCAAACACTTGGTGATCTTCTGCAGGGGAAGAAGTGCTGCTTATCCAAGAGAAATTGGATGGCATCAAGACCCGCTACTCGGATATCACCGCTGCCAGCTCAAAGGCTCTCCGTACACTGGAGCAGGCACGGCAGCTGGCCACCAAGTTCCAGTCAACACACGAAGAGCTGACGGGCTGGATGGGTCAGGTGGAAGAAGAGCTGATGTCTGGGGGAGGACATTCCCCCACCGGCGAGCAGATCCCTCAATTCCAGCAAAGGCAGAAGGTAAGGGGCTTTCCAGGGAAGCCAGGCTGCAGGCCTGATCAGAGATGGCCCTCCTCTTCCTGCCACCAATAGTATACAGGGATTTTCCTTCCTGACCGTAAGAAGTTGGTTTTCTGCTTCTCCGTAAGAGGCTTCCCTCGTTCTCAGCAGGGAGAGTGGTCACCACATTGCCTCTCCCCTTCCAAAGGCAGAAAGCAGAGCTCTCGCCTGCATTGGAAAGAACTCTGAGGCAGCATTTGGTTACTTGCCTGGGCCAGCTTGATGGCACAGTCACAGAAAGTGCCCTTCTCTCCCCCCCCCCCCCCCCCCCCCC
>NW_015386428.1:1405671-1411454 GCF_001527695.2 Protobothrops mucrosquamatus
TCCATCAGGAACCTCTCGGGGTCCATCAGTCGCCTGGGACGGAACCATCTGGGAGGTTCCGTCTCCCTGCGGCGAGGGGGAGCGGTCCGGAAGACCAACCTTAGGAGAGAATGGTCTGACCATGACAAGGGCTCAACCACTATCTCCCCTATTGTCAGATCACTCTGCCACTGGCCAGAGACAAAAACTAGATCCAGTGGGATAAAATGCATGGAGCAAAATAGTTTGAGCATTTGGGCCTCGCACATTCTGGGGACAGTAGAAGAACTGCTGGAGAGAGGCAAGCAGCTTCCAGTCTCTCCCAAAATAAAAGTTGGGTTTCTTGTAGACACGTCATTCTGCGATTATGTGACTGCTCCCCCCCCCTTGCTTTTTCCATTTTGCCCCAGGTCCTTTCCTTCCATGCAGCACCAGACTGGAATTCACTTGCTCTTCTGCAGCAGTGCCTTTACTACCCCCCTGTGCTCCAGATGTCAGGCCCAGAATATTTGAGAGGTCCCAAATGGGGAAGGCGTATGCAGAGAGAGAGGTACCCTCCCTGTACCTGTCAGCAGTTCCTTAAAAACTCCAGGCCCTTTCCTGAGCTTGCAAGGAGCCAGGCAGCTCCAGGAAATGCATGCTGGCATTCAGGAGACATTGAGGAGGTGGTGAAGGGCCAGTGACCACTGCTGCCCCCTGAACTCAAAGGGGTATTTTCCTGAGCCCTGGGGGGCACCTGGAAGGCCAAGAGAGGCATTACTCCTTTGAGGAACTGCTGGCAGGTACCAGGAGGGTGCAGCACTCAGTCTGAAGCACCTTTGAAGTTTAGATCCTGTGCACTTTGTTGATGCTGCACAGTTGCCACCTTTTGCCAGCTAGTTTCCCCAGCTAACCTGGCTGTCCTCCCTTCTCTGGCAGTACGAGCAGGCAGCCGATGCGGAGCTAGCCTGGGTTGCTGAGACCAGGCGGAAGCTGTTGGCACTTGGTCCAATTAGACTGGAGCAGGACCAGACCACTGCCCAGCTACAGGTGCAGAAGGTACGCAACAGGGCAAAGATGGCAAAGACCTTGGAATAGCCGGATTGGAAGATGGAGCAGAGCTAGGCTGGCTGGGGAGAGCAAAGGGACGGGGGTGGCTGGAGGAGATAGTCTGGATGAAGGAAAAGGGACAGCAGAGGTGGGTGTTTCCCAGACAGCAAAGAAGAATTGTTGGGGTTTACAACCCTTGAGAGCTTGGGCCACATTGTATGGAAAATACAATATATATACACTTTAATAACAACAGTAATGGACAGTGTGTCTTCAGCTAGTCAGGAGCACCCAGGAAGCAGTGAGGACAGAATGAATATGCAGTGGTCAAGAACAGGGTGGAGGGAGACCCAATCGTTGCTTGTGTTTTACAGTTCAGATCTGTTAGCATTGTTTTCTTTCATGTAGGCCTTCTCCATCGACATCATTCGTCACAAAGATTCTGTGGATGAACTGCTCAACCAACGAACTGAGATTTTGGGAACTTGTGGAGAGGAGCAGAAAGTCATGCTGCAGGTAGACCTTGGGGCCTAGGAATCATTAAGGAAGGTTGGGGTCTAAGATAGTTTGGAAGTCCACTCTTTAGAGGATGAAGGCCCATTGGCCGGCCCCAAACTCTGCCCTTGTTCCACAGGAGAAGACCGAGTCTCTTCTGAAGCAGTACGATGAGACCAGCCACCTCCATTCGGAGCGCTATGCTCGCCTGGAACGGGCCCAGGTCCTGGTCAACCAATTCTGGGAGACCTACGAAGAGCTGAGTCCTTGGCTTGAGGAGACCCAAGTGCTGATTGGGCAGCTGCCCCCTCCAGCAATTGACCATGAGCACCTCAAGCAGCAGCAAGAAGATATGAGGGTAACTGGGCCTAAAGGGGTGTCTGTGCATGTGCCTGCCGTTGGGAAATGCTGAGTTGAGTCTGCACGGCTTGAAAATGGAGCCCTGGTTACCTTGGTTTCAGTGGATGTTACCTGGGCAAATGGTGCCAGCTGGGTGGGAGAGAGGGGAGGAGAGCTCCCCTGGCTGATCTTGGGCTTGTTAAGAAGACAGGTTTGTTCCTCGTTGGGCTCACTATAGGGTAGCAGCCTGGGGCTTCAGATCAGCTGGACATTGTGATGAACTCCAGCGTGGTCTGCCCTGATGTTAACACACTGCCTGAGCCAAACCCTGGCAGGTTCAGCCAACTGAAGCTAAAACAAAACATGACTAGCACGGTACACAAATATAGATGTTGTGCTTAAAGATAGAATGGAAGTCCAATTTTCTTGCTGAACTTGGTGTTCACAATAAACCAGTGTGCTGGGTTTTCGAATTTGCTCAGTCATTCTTGACTGAGTTTGCTACAGTTTTTGAAACTCAAAAGAAAATAATTGACTATATATATAGCAATGCTTTATTTCCAGAGCCAGGAGATATTTTAGGCTGTAAGTGCTGCTACCTGTTTTTTCTCGTGCTCTTGGGGTCATTGCATCCCAAGCTTTGATTTTTCTATACTTGATATTTTTTCTGTGTAGCAACTGAGGGAATCGATTGCTGAACACAAGCCCCACATTGACAAGCTGCTGAAAATTGGCCCTCAGCTGACGGAGCTGAACCCTGAGGAAGGGGCGATGGTGCAGGGGAAGTACCTCGCCGCAGAGGCCGCCTACTCCCGCATCAAGGAAGAGGTCCGCCAGCGGGCCCTGGCCCTCGATGAGGCCATCTCCCAGTCAACCCAGGTTTGGGAACAGGCCACTGGCTTTGGAGAGGGGCAGGATCTGGCGGTAGGGGGAACGTGGGAGCTGCAGAAGGGGGCAGCCCGCAATAGGGCTACACTGGTTGAAGATGCTGCTTGCCGTCAGATGAAGCAGCGGGGGGGGGCTGGCTCTTGGCCTTAGGGTGGATGGGCCAGGGGGCAGCCCCTTCCCCACCTTCTGCCAGAGTGGCTGCCTAGGGCTGGGGGGACCATTTTGTCACCCTCTACCGGGTAGCTCTTGCAGCCAAAGTGCCCCAAGTGACCTCCATGCTTTGGAAGGCAAATGGGCAGAGAGGGAGGCCTCAGGCAGTCTGGTCCCAGCAGGACTCTCCCTGGCCCAGAAGGGCCTCTGGGCTTGGGGAGGAGGTTCCGGCCTCCTCCCTGGGAGCAGAAGCAGCTGGGTGTGGAAGAGCATTTGGCCCCCAAGGCCTTCCTGGGGACTACCGAGACCCTTCCCGTAGAACACGGAATGATAGGGCTGGAAGAGACCTTTCTCAGAGGTTTTGATGGAGGCAATTGGAAGTTTGCCAAAGAAATTCTACTCTGAATAGAAACAGAGATTTAGGGAGGTTTTTTGGTGTAGATATTTTTTATCAGATTGATTTAGTTTTGGTTTTGGCACGGCAGTGTTTTGGATATATGCAAGGAATCACATTTGTTGTTCCCTCGTGTCAACTTGTCTTGTTAGTTGATAATGCTGTTTGTTGGATTTTGTTCTGTGTCACATCTTTGAAAGTAGTTCTAGGATATATATTTTTATATTATTTTAGTCATTTCTGCTCCCTTTAGTTTACCCTCACATTAATGCTGAGTTTTTCCTCCTCCACCCCGTCTCATCACCCTCCCACTGTGGAATGTCTCCCCTCTTGTCTGTTTCGGTGCCCATTTACCGTCTTCCCTGCGTGCTCATCACCATTCATTGTTGTGTTGACTCCACCATGCAGATTGCAGAGGTAAGAATCCCCTCATCACGTGACAAACTTCCTGCCCTCTGGATTAGCCCCCCCCCCCCCAAGAAAATATTGGAAGGTGTTCCTGTTTTCCTCCTGGAGCGTCATTTAGAATTCTATCCTGCCCACTTGAGGGCAGCCGAAATCCTCTCGCATCCAGGAATAGCGAACCTTCCGGGATGAATGCTGGGCTAGCGGTGTGAAAAAGTCCCCAGTTGCCTCATTAGCAGGCTCCTCTTCTGATGCTGCCCTGTCTTTGTGACTTTCCCCCCCCCAGGAGAAAATGAGGAGTCCTGGAGAAAGTAAAGGTGGCCGGAGACAAAATGCTTGCACATCTCACTAGCGCTTCAGCTGAACTCAAGGCCAGGCTGCTTTCTTTCTCTGCCTTGAGGCCTCCCCCACTGAGAGCTCCCTAGAGAAGCCAGAGCTTGTCCTCCCTCCCATTTCCCCCCCCCTTGCCATAATTCTGCCCAGCAACAGATTTGCTTAACAAGGGTGACTTTCAGTCAGCCATTCTTGGGGGCGGGGGGGGGGAAGGCCCAAGTGTTGGCTCCCAGACTCCCATAGCTGCTCCCTGTTCTAGGGTGGGGGGCCTTGGAATTAGGCAGGGGGCAGGAACAATTTGTAATGTGGCTTCAGAGGGGCAGATGCCCCTTCACCCGTGAGCTTGAATGCCAGTTGATGCTCCTCATGGAAAGGAAATGGATTTTATTCTAAAAAGTCCCAAGCAAAGGCACACATATTGCATCCAAAACTTAAAGACTTCGGTGTTACTGATATATGTCTTCGCTGGGCTTTAGTTCTCATTTTAATTCTCTAACTTGAATCCATAATACATTTAGGCCTTCAAGAGTAGGACAGCGGTTTTACCCATTCCTTCACAAATTCCTAGCAGATCATAAAGTGTGTCTGTGGGGGGGGGGAGACAAAGAGAATGGACAATAGACCACTCTTGGCATAACCAATGCCGTGAAATATTTGACTCCAGTTTTGCAAAAATTTCTGTCTTGGAATTAATTGTTCCCCAAAACATCTGACATTCCAGAAGAATTTGCAAAGATTGTACATAGAGAAGAGCATGTTGACTAAGAAAAATCAGTCAAAGCAGCAAAGAGGTAAATGTACCATTTGCCACAGCCAGTGGAACCTCACTATGGTCATTCCTTCCCTTCAGTTCCATGATAAGATAGAGCCGATGCTGGAGACGCTAGAGAACCTCTCCTCCCGCCTGCGCATGCCTCCCTTGATCCCAGCCGAGGTGGAAAAAATCCGTGAGTGCATTGGTGACAATAAAAATGCCACCCTGGAGCTGGAGAAGCTGCAGCCATCCTTCGAAGGACTGAAACGCCGGGGAGAAGAGCTGATTGGACGATCCCAAGGAGCAGACAGGGACTTGGCAGCCAAAAGTAAGGCACTGGAACTGCTTGAAATCCAGGACGTGCACCTGATCTCTCTTCCTTGGTGTGGCATGACACGCAGAGAACCACAGGTTTCCTAGCACAGCATGCAGGATTTTCCCCTATGGGTTTGTGTGGGGGTTTAATCCTCCTTGCTCTGTTTCAGACATCCAGGATAAATTAGATCAGATGGTGTTTTTCTGGGAAGACATCAAAGCTCGGGCTGAGGAGCGTGAAATCAAGTTCCTTGATGTTCTGGAGCTGGCGGAAAAGTTCTGGTATGACATGGCTGCCCTCCTAACCACTATCCGGGATACGCAAGACATTGTCCATGACCTGGAAAGTCCTGGAATTGATCCATCAATCATCAAACAGCAGATTGAAGCAGCTGAGGTAGGAAGACAGAAGCATTTCATCCTTTCCCACATTGTGCATAACTTGAGTCCTTCAAGCGAGCTGTGATGGCCAATCGAGGGAAATTTGGATTTACAGAAGGTTTATTTATTTATTTTATTTTTATTTTTCATAATTTATATGCCGCCCTTCTCCCCACGGGACTCAGGGCGGCTCACAGCATATTAAAATAACACAACACAAACAACACAACACAACATTTCCCCTATAAAAGCCAATTAAAACCAAATATTTATAGTCTGTGACATTATTAAAATCATTAAAAATTATCCCTATTTAAAATT
>NW_015386428.1:1411523-1424752 GCF_001527695.2 Protobothrops mucrosquamatus
GAGTGACTGTGCGCAGAGCGTCCCGGTCCAGAAAAGGGCGCAACTGGTAAATCAGGCGAACCTGATAAAATGCCCCCCTGGTCACGGCCGACAAATGGTCTTCCAGTGTCAGCCGCGGATCCAGGAGGACACCCAAGTTGCGTGCCCTCTCTGAGGGGGCCAGAGTTTCGCCCCCTATAGACAGCGATGGAGTCAGCTGACTATGCCGGGGCGCCGGCAACCACAGCCACTCGGTCTTGGAAGGGTTGAGTCTGAGTCTGTTCCTCCCCATCCAGACCCGTACGGCCTCCAGGCAACGGGTCATCACGTCAAGGGCATCGTTGGGGTGGCCTGGGGTGGCCTGGGGTGGAGATGTACAGCTGAGTATCATCAGCTGTTTAAGAAGGGATACCTCTTAATTCTAGTTTCCTATTCAGAACAATCACTGGAACAGTGTTTGTTGGAGAGAAAACCATTGTTCTAGTTAGCTTCCTGTTTCAACAGACTGTGAACTTTTTTCTAAGAATAAACTAGAATGTTTAATCCATATAATAGGTTTAAAATAACGACCCACAGAGAGAAAATGACTTGCTGAAAAACCTGACAATATCCCATTCTTTGATGTATTTACCCATTTGTGTGCTACCTTGTATTTTTTTTTCCTATAGCAGAGGCATAGATTGATCTACAAGCATCACACTCTAGAATAAACTCTGATTGTAGACACAATTTCAGAAACACAGTTGCTGATAGATATGTGTGGGTGGCTCTGGTAGGCAAATTTTGCCCATCTGTTTTTTGATCCTCCCCTGTAGACCATCAAGGAGGAGACTGACAGTTTGCATGAAGAACTGGAATTCATCCGAATCCTCGGGGCCGATCTGATTTTCGCCTGTGGGGAGACGGAAAAGCCAGAAGTTAAGAAAAGCATTGATGAGGTAGGTGACAGTCATTTCAGACGATTTGGACTGAAGTGTTTTGATGGGACAGTGGGAGGAGGGAACAGGGAGGCCAAATGGGCATCTGCATTGGCATCCCCCCCATCTGCTTGGCAAGAAATTCATGCCACTGGCAGCCCAGGCAAGGGGAAGAGCCTGGCAGGCAGAGGCCCAGAGATGCTTGGTCTGAGCTGCTCCCTCTCCCCCTCCACTGACCTGGGCACCTCTGCCCAATGACCCTCTGCCCTAGTGCCCTGTCACCAGCGCCCACCCTCTGGCAAATTGGGCCAGAGCTGTACATTTCTGCCTGTCCTTGCAGATGAACAGTGCCTGGGAACACCTGAACAGAACCTGGAAGGAAAGGCTGGAGAAGCTGGAGGAGGCCATGCAGAGCGCAGTGCAGTATCAGGATAATCTGCAGGTGAGGCCAGAGGGCCTGAAAGGAGCCAGGGGAGGGCATCTTTCTGGGCAGGAGGACCGCAGCTGTCCCCTTGGCCCCGTTGGTCTTGGGGGGTTTCCTGGCAATGTTACTGGAGGGGGGCAGGATTTGGAGAGCTAAGGCAGGAAATGGATGCAGAGACCTAGATTACAGAACCCCTCAGCCATTCCCACACCAAGAACCAGCCAGTGAAATGGAGCAGCAGCTGCTGGATTTGAGTGGAGTCGCTTATGCCCATTTTCTGGGCTTAAAGGGGCTCAAGGGTGCTGTGGAGGTCCTTAGCACGACCATTTTAGTTTTAGTGTGCCAGGAAGAGCCCAACAATTCTGCAGTTGAAATTCAGCCATTTTGCTGCTGAATTTCAGGAGTGTGAACCTTGACTTTTGGGTTGGTGGAGGATGAGTAAATTTCGTGGACTGAAGATTGCCCATCCCTCTCCACCTAATGGGAAGCCAAAGGATTGGGGGGGGGGGGGCAGAGGTAAACTTCCTCTCTGTGCCACCTGTAATGGCCTTGTGCTGAAGAACCAATGTCCTGGCCAGTGCAAGAAGTAGCGTCATTAGAGTGGAAGGAGGCAGATTCTTAAGAAGAAGGGAATGCTGGGAGCCAGTTAAGCCTTGGGGCCTCTGTGCCCAGGAGGGGTAGATCTCGGAACAGCCACGGTTGGGAAAGAGTCCTGATTCTCAGAGTCCACAGTTTGGCAGGATGGAGGTTAACTAGGTTCTCCTTCATTTGTGTCCATGTTCTTCTTTCAGACTATGTTTGACTGGCTAGATAACACAGTGATTAAACTCTGCAACATGTCTCCAGTGGGCACAGACCTCTGCACTGTCAAAGAGCAACTGAACGAGATGAAGGTGTGTGCCAAGCAGGACATTTCTCCAAATCTTGAGGCATCTGTGGTGATAGAGGCAGCCTAGAAGGTCATCCTCATTTTGTACTCTCTGCAGGAATTCAAAACAGAAGTATACCAGCAGCAAATAGAGATGGAGAAGCTGAATCACCAGGGAGGACTCTTGCTCAAAAAAGCCACAGATGAGACAGACCGAGACATCATCAGGGAACCACTGACAGAACTAAAGCATCTTTGGGAGAATCTGGGTGAAAAAATAGCTCATCGACAGGTATGGCAAAGACCCAGGCACAGAGCTGGTTGGGTGGATGGTTGGATGGGTGGGTGGGTCATTTCTGAGTTAAGGCGATAGCTCCCACCTTTTAGGATCAGGTTCCTTAAGAAAGAGCTCTTCCAGGTGGTCCTAATCCTCACCTGAGGCTCGTATACAGCTGATGGAAATGACCAGAGAGACCTTCCATCAGTTTTTTTCAACCTTGGCCACTTTTAGATATGTGGGCTTCAATTCCCAGAATACGCCAGCCAACAGAATCTTGGGAGTTGAGAACATCTTATAGACACTAAAGTTGAGAGACACTGGTTTAGAGGCTGCATTCAGAACATGAAATATTTTTAAAATATTTTAAAATCTTTATAGTTTTCTTTCCTTTTCTGAGCAGTAACGTTTTTTATTATCAGTCAGTCTTTAGCTTTCCTTCTGTTTGATTTTTCAGCCTGACTTTTGCATTTTGGTGTGTGCTACTCTTATTTACAAGTTTGTTAGTTTTGTAATAGTATTGTTTAAAAATCATAGTGAGTCTTCTTGAGTACCACTTGTTGGGGTGGAAAGGTGTGATAAAATGCACTGAATGTTAAAACAAACCTTTTTCTATTCTCTTCCTCCTCCCCATTAAACAGCACAAGCTGGAAGGCTCTCTCTTGGCCCTTGGCCAGTTCCAGCATGCCCTGGCTGAGCTCATGGCTTGGCTGAGCCACACCGAAGAGCTGCTGGATTCCCAGAGGCCCATCAACGGGGACCCCAAAGTCATTGAAGTGGAGTTGGCCAAGCACCATGTGAGTGAAGCAGGGGGGGATGCATAGAGTCCTCTGGCAGGGATGCTGTCCCAGCAAAGAATTCTGCTTTGATTTACATCATTTTTCAGGGTCTTGAGGGCCAGATCCCTGTGCTAGCTTAATAACAGAAGCCACTCAGTTACTTTGGGTCCCTAGGGGTTTTTCCCCCCAGCATCTCGGTGTACCTTAACATCTTATCAACCTGCTGCTGGGAAGTAATCAGGAAAGTAGTGAGGCTACACAATTAGTGGTCAGGATCTTTAGCCATGGGGTGATTCAATAGCCTGCAGCCCTCAAACTGCACCCCCTCCGCAGGAAATCCCACCTGAGGCCAGTGAACAGCCTTTTGAGAGAGGGGGCTGATAGTCCGCTGGGGCCAGAGCACTGAAGGGCCCCATTGGGTGTAGAAGAACTAATCGCTCAGTTCCAGGCAGCATCTTCTCCTCTGCTTCTGGGGGCAGATTAAGGTGCAGGAAGAGGCCAAGGTGGCTGCTTTGAAAGTGCTCCTTGATGTTTTCAGCTTGAGTCGTCCTCTGCAAAGGCAAAGCCTTCAGCTGAGCTCTTTTTAATGAGGGCGGCAAAGACAAACACCCGTATTTTCTTCACCCACAACACCATCCTAGGTGCTGAAAAACGACGTGTTGGCCCACCAATCCACAGTGGAGACAGTGAACAAGGCTGGCAACGAACTCCTGGAATCCAGTGCAGGGGACGATGCCAGCAGTCTCCGAAACCGCCTGGAGACCATGAACTCCTGCTGGGAGTCAGTCCTGCAGAAGACGGAAGTGCGGGAGCAGCAGCTGCAGGCAACCCTTCAGCAGGTAGGCGGGGCGGGTCTGCCAGTCTGGTGAGCTGGGAAGATGGAGGCGATGCAAGGGAAGGGCTCCTGCCCTACCCTGGTCTGGAGAGTGGCATTTCTCTTGCTCCGTTGGCTGGGCCAAAGCTGCGGAGGAGCTTGCACGGGGGTGTAATGTTGTGATTTTCAGGGCCTTTTGCAGGTAGTTGTTTTTCTATATTATTATATATGTTATATTGTATACTTACAAGGTATCATTTTGTAAGTTTGGATTTACTGGGAAATACGTCACTTGCTGATCTTGCACTCCAGCCCATAAATGTCCCTCCTTCTTCTCCGCATGTGTCACAGGCCCAGGGCTTCCATGGTGAAATTGAAGACTTCCTTTTGTGGCTCACCAGGATGGAAAGTCAGCTGTCTGCTTCCAAGCCGACGGGTGGACTGCCAGAAACTGCTCGGGAACAACTGAACATCCACATGGTGAGTCATGGCAACTGAATGCTGACTCCTTCGTGGATGGGGGGATTCGGTCTGAGAAAGGGCTTTTTCAAAAGAGAGTTGGTCTACAAGACAAAGACAAATCTTCCAAAAACATAGTCTAGTCACAAAGTCCTCATGAAAGTTTGTGGTTTAGCCAAGAATCCTCAAGTCTTGTAGGAAAAAAGTGCTCACAATCAGGTGTGAAAATAGTATGCATCCACTTTAGGACATCTTAACACAACAGGAAGCTAAACACAATAGGACAGGGGTCCCCAACCCCCGGTCCATGGACCGGTACCGGGCTGCAGCATGCCAGCAACCAGTCCACACAAACAAGCAAAGCCCCATCCGTGGGATGCAGGCAGCAGCAGACAAAACTATGCACTCTCCGGTCCATGGAAAAACCTCTCTCCACGGAACCGGTGATCCCTGGTCCCCAAAAGGTTGGGGACCTCTGCAATCGGAGACTGGACGCTAAACCATACAATGAACGATTGAGGGAATTTGATATGTCTAGTCTAGCAAAGAGAAGGATTAAAGGTGACACGAGTCTTCCAATATTAGAAGGACTGCTACAAAGAAGATGGGGTCAACCTATTCTCCAAAGCATTGAGGCAAGACAAGACGTAAGAGGTGGAAGACTATCAAAGAGAGACCCAACCTAGAACTAAGGAGAAATTTCCAGACAGTGAGAACAATCAACCAGTAGAACAGCTTGCCTCTCAGAATTGTGGGTGCTCCATCACTGCAGGTGTTTAAGAAGAGACCGAATAGCCATTTTCCTGGAATAGTATAGGCGGTCCTGTTTGAGCAGGAGGTTGGATTAGATGACCTCTAAGGTCCCTTCCAACTCTGTTATTCTGTGTTCTGTCATTATCCAAACATTCCCTGAGTCAAAAAGTGGTGGCAAAGAAGAATGTGGTTTATCTTGAGGAGAAATCCTGCAAAATGTCTCTTCTGAAATGCTTCCTTCTGTTCTAGGAACTCTATGCCCAGTTCAAGGCAAATGAGGAAATCTACAGCCAGCTGCTGGCAAAGGGGAGGCTGATGCTTCTGAGCCGCGATGATTCTGGATCTGGATCAAAGATGGAGCAAAGTGTGGCTCTCTTGGAACAGAAATGGGTCCTGGTCAGCACAAAGATGGAAGAGCGGAAGGTAGTGAGCAGGGCTGATAAGGGACTTGGTTACACCACACACCTGCTTTCTGCACTCAGATTGGTATGATTCAAACACTCGCTGGAGGAAAAGGTTGGCCTTTCTCTGGCAGCACATCAGCTCTTTGACTGACAGGTCTGTTTCCAACTTTATACAAGTAAACAGGATTCTCTGCATGTCGGCGTCATGGAGTTCACAGAGGAACTGTTGAAGTTTGGTGGAACAAAAGAGTCAGGAAATAGGGCTGGGAGGGAGAAGCAGGAATCTGAGATTGCGGAAGGAGATGTAGTCAATATGAGTTCAGCCTTGGGAAGCAGCGTGACACACGCCAAGTGCCTTTTCTTGGGAGTTTGAAAGTTGGCAAGGTTGAGAAACACTGCTCTGAATCCTTTGGAAAGTGCAGCCTTGCAGTTCCCTTGTGCATGCACAAAAGCCTGGTGGTCTCTGGGCTGGAGGTCAGGCAGTGGTGACTGAATACAGGCAGCAGGATTGGGTCCAGGCCAGCGGGGTGTAAAGGTTGAATGCAATGACTTCTCAAAGCTCATAAATGACCTCTCTTCTTTCAGGAAGCTGCAAAGGGCTGCAGCAGTTTTCTGCCATAGAAAAGTTTCTCTTAGCTATTTTGAGTTGGATTCTCTCCAGCACTCTTCACTGGGTGGGGCGGGGGAGGGGTGAAAGGGGAAAGTATTCACCCCACTGAGAACATGAATGAAATTCTCATTTTGCTCTTGGAGGAGGTGCATGCAAAATCCATGCTCTTGGCCTGGAAGGTCAACCACCCTTTTTTTTCTGCCTCCCTCCTCTACCATGTCCCCTATTTAGTCCAAGCTGGAAGAGGCACTCAACTTGGCAACCGAATTCCAGAACTCCCTGCAGGACTTCATCAACTGGCTGACCCTTGCGGAGCAAGGTCTGAACGTTGCTTCTCCTCCAAGCCTCATCCTTAACACTGTGCTCCCCCAAGTAGAAGAGCACAAGGTAAGGGCATCCCAAACATCACCCTGTAACAAGGCCCCCGTCCACACCTTAATCCTTCTGCTTAAGCTTGGCCTTCTGCTCACGGCTGCCCTGAGGAACGTCAACCAGAGGGTCTCAGGGTGGGACTTCAGCCTTGCCTGCAGGCGTCTCTCACTTCACCCAAAGGAAAGAGATTTTGCCCCATAATGCCAGGATTCCAAAGAAGGGTCTGTGGAAGGATTTATCTTTTGTTTCCTCTCCACCCACCCATGGCAGAGTTTTGCTAATGAAGTAAACGCTCACCGGCATCAGATCATTGCTCTGGACCAAAGCGGAAACCAGCTGAAGTTTCTGAGCCAGAAGCAGGATGTTGTCCTGATCAAGAACCTCCTTGTCAGCGTGCAGTCTCGCTGGGAGAAGGTTGTCCAGCGGTCAGTTGAAAGGGGACGGGCTCTGGATGATGCCAGGAAGCGGGCAAAACAGGTGAGTGTCCCGGGGGGCAGTGTGCTTTGTTAGCTGCTCATTGGGAGCCAAACAGGTCAACTTGGGCTTACAAAATAGCTTAGATACTTGCAAAGTAACAGCATGGTCCCAGATGCCACGTTTGCTACCTTAACAGCAGGACCACAGTTAAAATGCATGAAAAGCTGTCGGCTGAGCAGTGAGGGGACGAGGGGAGGGGATTCTCTTGGCTGGGGGGGGGGCAACAATGTGAGGAGACCGAGGAGGGCATGGCTTGTTTGCTCATAAGGAAGGTTGAGGCTAGATGGGAAACCCTGTGGAACAAGAAAAGCGTTGGGAAGGTGTGAGCTTGCCCAAGGGAATGGGAGGACCCAACATGGAGAGGGAAAACAAGCCTGGGAAGAAAGAGAGAGTGCAGTCAAGTGAAGGGCGCAGAGAGGGCTGGAAAAGGGAGGAAGCCAGGAATTTTGGCTTGATAAAGAACTGGCAGGGGAGCAAAGCAGAGGCTTCTGGAGATGGGCGGTGGGTGCAAGGGTCTCTTCAGGAGATGCAGTGGGTGTGGGAGTAGAACCTTGGGAGAGAGCAGGGAGAGCCACAGCCCAGAGGGCCCTCTGAGAAGACACCTCTGAGTCGGAAGGAGGGAGGGGTGGGAAAGCATCTCACAAGGGACCCTCTTTACTTCTCTGGAAGGTGAAGGTGGGGGCGGGGAAATGCTTTCAGAGTTGCAAGATTTCTGTAGCCTCACAATAAAAGGGGAGTTAATACTTTTGGTTTGGGTCTCTTGGAAAAGGGAGCTCCAATTCCACCCTGGGAATTGTGGGACTCTACTTCCTAGGGCTGCCGAGGAAGAGTCGGTGCCTGGGCCATGAACGATGCCAGAGGGAAAAGATAACCCGAACGTTGACACAGATTTTACTGGGAAAAACAAGGGATCAGATATGTAAACACTCACTCTTGGTGGTACATTTTTACATTCTAGTTCCACGAAGCTTGGAAAAAGTTGGTGGACTGGTTGGAAGATGCTGAAAATCATCTAAATTCTGAGCTGGAAATTTCCAATGATCCAGACAAAATCAAATTGCAGCTTTCCAAGCACAAGGTTGGAGTCCAGTTACAGTGTATTTATATATTAAATCTTGAAACCGCCCATCTCACTCAGTCTACAATTAAATACAATAAAAAAACCATATAAATATTGTACCCCACCAGGAGGAAATTAAAACAATAATTAAAGTTAAGGTGGGGGGAAAGCCTTCAAGGCACTAACCAACCTTAAGGTGGCAGGGTCCTTTGTGAGCCCCGAGTGAGGGGGGCTTCAGATCCTTCCGAAAGGCAGAAGGGTGAGGACCCAGCTCATCTCTTGGGGGAGAAGATTCCAAAGAGTGGGGTGATGCCAGACAAGGCTCTCTCTTGGATCCTGCCTGACGGGATCCTCAATGCACCTTCCCTCCTGACTGGGTGGGAGGGGCCAATGCAATGGGAAGAAGAGGGCTCCGCAGGTAGCCTGGCCCATGCAGAGGGCTCTAAAGGTCACCACCAACACCTGGCATTAGACCCAGAAGCCAATCGGCGTCCATTACCTGTGTCTCCTTTGGTCGTCAAAATTGCTTGCGCAGCCACATTCTGTACCAGCTGAAGCTTCTGGATACTTTTCCAGAGGAGCCCCACACAGAGAATGATTGCAGTAGTCCAGATGGGAGATGACCAGGGTGCGAGTCCTCCCAATCCAAGAAGGGTCAAAATTGGCACACAACACAAAGTGTCAAGGAGGAACAAGGACCTGGGAAAGGCTAGGTCAGCCAACGGCCTGGATGAGAAACAGATTGCAAGAGCCCATGACCCAAAAGGATGGGAGGAGAAAGACCCTCAAGACTTAGGTAGCTGCTGTTCAACTGAAACAAAGAGACCAAGTGATGAGAGTCTTAATCGTGAATTATTTCAGGGGGGGGGCCCTCCCCCTCCCCCTCCCCCAGGAAGCCTCTTTGGGAACTCCTCCTCCCTTGCCCTTCCTTTCAGTCCCTTTGCCAGACTTTTATTCTCCCCCCCCCCTCAAAGTAACCAGGGGGAAAAGGACATAAATCAGTTCAGGGCAGGATGGACCTAGAGAGGGTTGAACAGAGCCAGACCCTTTTGGACCTGGGAGGAGAAGCCACTGAAGGGAAGGCTGAGCTTCACCTGGGCGGGGGAGAAAGAGAAAGGCTTCTCCAGTGCACCCATTCTCCACCCCCTTCCTCTCTCCCTGCCCCGTGACCCAGAGCGCAGCCCAGGACCTGCTTCCCAGGCCCTGCCAGGGGACGCACGGGGGGCCCAGATGCAAGAGGGGAAGAAGGCAAAGCAGAAGCCCAAGCGGGCGCCACACATTACCCCTGTGTGCCTAACGAAATGCAGGCACCTCTTATGGCGGCTGCTGCTGCTGCTGCTGAGGAAGAGCTCCAGAGGAAGGCGGGCAGGCTGGGAGGGCCCAGGGAGGTGCTGCACGAGGTGGGGGGGACAGGCGGCAGGCTGGGGCTGCCTGGCCCAGGAAAGCCCCCTGGTCCTCTTCAGCCTGCAGCCTCCCTCCAGCCACCACTGGAAGAGACGGAGGGAGAGAAAATGCAGTGATTTGCTTCACCTTCCCTAATTCTTAAAAACAATTTCTGTCAAAAACTCAGGAGTTCCAGAAAACCCTGGGAGGCAAACAGCCTGTTTATGACACCACTATCCGCACCGGAAGAGCCTTGAAAGAGAAAGCTCACTTCCCTGATGACACCCAGAACCTGGATCACCTCCTGGGGGAAGTCCGGGATAAATGGGACACCGTTTGTGGCAAATCTGTGGAGCGGTGAGCGAGAGAGCAGGTGGCAGGCGCCCTCGGGGCTGGCCTCTGTCTGTTCCACTGCTGGGGGCACCACGGGGCAGGGGGCAATTGCAGGTCTAGTGAGGGATGTGCCCGGGGAGGCCAGGGAATTCCCCCTTTGGGCTCCAAGGAGAACGCCTGCCATCTTTCCCGTGTCTCTCTGCAGGCAGCACAAACTAGAAGAGGCGCTTCTCTTCTCTGGGCAGTTCATGGACGCCCTGCAGGCCTTGGTGGACTGGCTCTACAAAGTGGAGCCCCAGTTGGCCGAAGACCAACCTGTCCACGGGGATCTGGACCTGGTCATGAATTTAATGGACGCTCACAAGGTAACTGCTGAGGTGCAGCAGAAGGAGGGTGAAGAGAGAAGCAGGCAGCCATTGCGTTCTCGCAGCAGCAGGCTGGCAGGCTTCCTTCCCTTCAGCTCTAAAAGGCGAGCAGAGGTGGCCCTTCGCAAAATGAGCAGCCAGCCTCCAGCTTTGTCACTCTTTCTAAAACAGGTGTGGGCTGCATGTGGCCCTGGACAGCTAGTAATACAGCCGCACAACCTTTAACATTATTATATGCTGGGTCTTGAGACATCTGCAAGAAAACAAGCAAGCTCAGAGAGCACCAAAGACCCCTCATTTATATACATTAACCGCATTATATATTTTCTGTGCATCACTCAGTGCAGCCCAGGCAAGCTGAAAGGTTGAACGTGCCTGTTCTAGAATGGGCTGGAGCAGAGTGGGCTTTGGGAACAGCAATAAGAGGGCTGTCCTCTTGCAGTGGCTGCACTTTGCAGCCTTGCTAAAACATCAGACCAGCTTTATTAAGGAAAAAATAAACCACTTCTGACCTTTGCAAGAAAACTATATTTAGCCGCCATGAGTGAAGCTTGGTTCAAGGGTATTTTTTCATTTCCTTGTTAGGTTTTCCAGAAAGAACTTGGCAAGCGGACGGGAACCGTCCAGGTCCTCAAGCGCTCAGGCCGGGAGCTGATTGAGAACAGCCGGGATGACACCACCTGGGTGAAGGTGCAGCTTCAGGAGCTGAGCAGCCGCTGGGACACGGTCTGCAAGATGTCCGTCCTGAAGCAGACACGGCTGGAGCAGGCCTTAAAGCAGGTGGGGGAAATGAGGCAGAGTCACCTTGCACTCACCCTTGTTCTTCCCTCCACAGACTTTCTGAAAGGAGGTGGGATTGAAGTTGTGCCCCCCCCCCTTTGCTGGTCTTGGAAGCAGGCAGGTCGCATCTGGGTGGATGGAGGGCAACCACCGTAGCAAGGAGAGAAGTGTGGGGGCCCTGTGATTACCCTCACAGGAGTTAAGGTCCAGTGTGTGGAAAGTATGCCCAGAACTTAATTCCAAACACTCAGTAACCCTGAGGCACCTCAGAGAAGGCCAACCTGTTAGAGGGCCCTGAGGGAGATGAGCATCTCTCTAGGTCTACCCCCTCTCCCTCCCTCCCTCTCTTTCTCTCTCCCTCACACACACACACACACACACACACACACACACACACACACACACGGAGGAAAGCAATTTACTCAAGACTGAGAGGATAATAGCAGAAGGGAAGAAATGAAAATCAACAAAGTCCCTTTGGTGGTTTTGCTTTCAGCAGAAGAGTAGCCAGAATCCACTCCAAAGTTCAGAGAGCCAAGTTAGGTTTGCCGCAAATCCAAGCTCAGAGTTTTATGCGCAAGATTCACAGAATCATACACCAGAGCAGGAGATCCAACGGTTGCTTACAGCAGAGTGAGATGGGTGAGGGCTGCCTTTTTAATCAGTCTTTAATCAGGAGAGTTACTTCCCTGCTTGGCAAGGAGCCTCACTGAGTATCCCTACTCTGCTCTCCTCTCTACTGAGTATCAGGGGCTTGGAGGCCATGTCATCATAGGATTGTTTCAGTTGTGTTGAGGATGCCTCTGTTTGATCCAGTGACTCCTGCCTTGGAGTCTCCTGAGGCTGACATTCCACGGCTTCAGCTGGAGAAACTTCTCCAGAGTCTGAGTCCTGGGCATGACACTTCCAGGGCACATCTGGCTGGGTGCTGCTGACCGGTTTGGCCCATCCGGAGGGGCAAGTTGCAGAGGTGGAGGACTGACTGAGGGGCTTCTGCTTTTCAGGCTGAGGAGTTCCGTACCGCCATCCACCAGCTGCTGGAGTGGCTCTCGGAGGCCGAGCAGACCCTCCGCTTCCGGGGAGCGTTGCCCGATGACACGGAAGCTCTGCAGTCGCTCATTGATGTGCATAAGGTGGGCGGTGATCCCATGGATGCAGGGTGGGCCAGGGCAGGGGGGCTGCGGGTAACGGTGGGTGCCTTTGCGTTGCCTTGTGCAGGAGTTCATGAAGAAAGTGGAGGAGAAAAGGCTGGATGTGAACTCGGCGGTGGGGATGGGAGAGATCATCCTGTCTGTGTGCCATCCAGACTGCGTCACCACCATAAAACACTGGATCACCATCATCCGTGCTCGATTCGAAGAAGTGAGTTGCCGTGTGGACATGAGTTGGGCCTGTTGTGGTGGCTGAAGGGGTTCCTTTTGTTAATTGTGGGGTGTTCTGCACCTGTGGAATAATCAGCTCCGGATCTCCGTCTTCACCCTTCACCCAGACGCACAACCTTCTCTGCCTCTCAGTCTTTTGTCTTGGCCTGTTTCTCCTCCAGGTTCTCACGTGGGCGAAGCAGCATCAGCAGCGGCTTGAAGTGGCGCTCCTGGAACTCATGGCCAATGCGGAACTGCTGGAAGAGCTTCTGACGTGGATCCAGTGGGCAGAGACCACGCTGATCCAGCGGGAGCAGGAGCCCCAAAATATCGAGCAGGTCAAGGCCCTCATTGCGGAGCATCAGGTAACGGCCGTCCCTGGGTTCTCCTGGCCCCTCCCTCTAGGACAGCAGCCTCTGTCCTTCCCATTGGATGCATTGATGGCAGCAAGCGCCAAAAGTGCTCAGTGCCTGCCATGGACGGCAGACACTGCCAGCGGCAATGCCACAACCGTTGCCTCTTGATGAGGCTTTGAGCTTTAATGTTCCAAAAGGGGGGCTGGGAAAAGTAGCTGGACATTTGCAAACTGTTGCATCTTTTCTCCTTCCAGTCCTTCATGGAAGAGATGACCCGGAAGCAGCCAGATGTGGACCGTGTCACCAAAACATACAAGAGGAAAGCGACTGAGCCAGCTCACGGCCCTTTCCTGGAAAAATCCCGCAGCAACAGTAAGTTGTTATAACTTGGGGTGCCAGCCACAAGTGCCAGGGGTGCGGGGTTGTGGGGGAAGCCTGCAGAGAGCCCTGCCGTGGTT
>NW_015386428.1:1424792-1449424 GCF_001527695.2 Protobothrops mucrosquamatus
TGGTTCCTTCCCGCCTGGCCTGGCGCCAGCAGTTGCCAAGCAGTCAAGCTATTCCCTGCAGGCTCAGCCTGTGAACGGTCGTCTCTTTTAGGGTTGGTCCTACCTCTCAAAACTCAGGTCTAAACAAAGTGATCTCGCCTGTCCCAGCTGAGGGGAAAAAGAAAAATCCTTTTGATGGGTGTTTCCCATCTTCTTCTCTGCTCCTTTCCTTTCCCCCTTTTTCATGCTCTGGCTTGGCTCGGCTCGGCTTTTTTTTTAGCTCACCTGCTTTTTATTCCAGGAAAGCCCTTGAACCAGGTGGCCCCTCCTCCCCTGCCAATCCTCTCGCAGTCTGAGGCCAAGAACCCGCGCATCAACCAGCTCTCGGCACGCTGGCAGCAGGTGTGGCTTCTGGCCCTGGAGCGGCAGCGCAAGCTCAATGATGCCCTGGACAGGCTGGAAGAGGTGAGGATCCTCTTCCGCACACGGGCAGGGCAGCCTTGGACGAGGGGCTGGGGCTGATCTGAGTTTCAGATACACAAGCACCGCTGGTGCATATCCCTCCCCTCCCCAGCAGCTGCCACCTGGCCCTCCCTGCCTTCCCCGTTCCCAGCCGCTTGCTCACCTACGCTGGGAGCCCCTGAAAAGCTGACACCTCCTAGATGTGTTGGCCGTTCCTTGGGCCCACTTGGAGGTCTCCGGCTGCAGGAATAGCCCATGAAATAAGTGTCACCTTCTGCCACCACAGGAGTTCCTGGTCAGTTCCAGCAATAACAACAGGCCTAAAACTTGGCAGTCAGTACATTTTTTTTTCTGTTGTCATCTCACAAAGAGAAAGATGCAACTCCCACAATTGTGTCTGAATGCACAGAACTGACTGGGGGGCAAAAAGGCTTTCCTTTTCCTTTTTCTAGTACTCTCATTTTTGGCAGATGACATTCCCACCCCACCCGCTCACACATAGACGCAACCCCAAGGAGCCTCCCATATTCTAATGATGCCCAACTGCGGGAATTCGGAGACCTTTCAGGCAGTGATGCCTGTGGCCCTGGGCTGGTGCAGGGAAGGATATATCTGCTCTTGATCTTGCAAGAAAGTGTTGACTGCTGCTCCCCAGTGCTTTTCAAGATGGCCCATTTTGGGGGTCTTCTGGCCTTACAGAATATGCTTAGAGGGATATGAAAATCACCTCCATTAGTTGCAAAAACTACCTTGAACACAGCCTGGGTTGACTCAACCCAGTAAGCTTCAAACCTATCCAAGGTTAAGTCTAGCAAAATAAGCCCAAGTTGGGCCAATGGACCTGAGGTGTCTTTAACTGACCAATTAAGCATTTTATAATAATAATAATAGTAATAAAGTTGGAAGGGACCTTGGAGGTCATCTTGTCCAACCCCCTGCTCAGGCAGGAAACCCTATACCATTTCAGACATTATGTGAACAGAGCACATAATTTTTTCTCCTTCTATTTCCAAGTTGAAAGAGTTTGCAAACTTTGACTTTGATGTATGGCGGAAGAAATATATGCGCTGGATGAACCACAAGAAATCCCGTGTGATGGACTTCTTCCGGCGGATTGACAAAGACCAGGATGGGAAGATCACCCGGCAGGAGTTCATTGATGGGATCCTGGCCTCCAGTGAGTGCCTGCTTGTTCCAAGTCTTGCTTTGCTTGCTGGGCAACTGGGCAGCAAGAAGGGTGGCTCCGTGTCACAGAGGTTTTTTTCTGTCTGATCACCCCAAGGCACCGGGCTTGTTTTGCACAGAGGCAGATGGCCATCCATACCTGGCAGCCAGGTTGACTTGCAGCTCAAGTGCTGGAAAGCTGCAGGTGGAATAGCAAGAGCACTTAGACTTACATACCGCTTCACAGCGCTTTACGGCCCTCTCTAAGCGGTTTACAGAGTCAGCCTATGGCCCCCAACAATCCGGGTCCTCATTTTACCAACCTCAGAAGGATGGAAGGCCGAGTCCACCTTGAGCCGGTCAGGATCGAACAGCTGGCAGTCAGCAGAATTAGCCTGCAATACTGCATTCTAACCACTGTGCCACCATGCAAAGTAGAATAGCTGAGGTCTTCCTGCCTGATGCACCAGTTTGTGCAGGGATTTCTGCGTATCTCACAGTGGTGCCCCTCAATCAGTTAAAGTGGCATCGTTGGGCTATGGAATGTGTAACTTAATGGAGGCCAGGCTGTAGCTTCATGGCAGGTGGGAGTGGGACCTCAGCACCTCTCTTTGGTTCCCCTTCCCTCTGTCCCTGGAAACTTTACCACAAGAGAAAGTCTTCAGTTCCACGTAACCTGTTTTTATTGTGGCACACTTGGTTGTCTTTATGTTAATCCAAGATAATCCAAGATGCCCTTAGGTGGTCCCGAGTGGTGCTCATGGCCAACTAGCCATTTTCCACAGCTGTTGGGGCTGGGGGGGGGGGTAGCATTGGCCTAATGATTCTGCAGCAAACTCAGTAAGGCAACAAAGGCTTTTTGGCCATCATTTCCTCATTTCTGCTTATGTCAGTATTAGGAAAAAATCCAAAGCCACATTTCTGCCCACTTCACACCACACACAGGATGTGAAAAATGATAACTCCGAAGCCAAGCACTTTGAGCAAGCTGTGTCTTGCAAGGCTACTTAAGCCCCCGTCTCTGTGTCTCTCAAAGCCGAGGTGAAAGTCACCCTCTCGCTCGCACCAGTCGGCCAGGCATCCGGCCATAACTGGAGTCAGACGGAGTTTCCACTCTGCCTAAGGTCGCTCCATCTGCTTGTCTTGTTCCCCAGAAACAGAGGCTGTGCCCCTGCTAGAGAGGCCCCCTTTTTGCCCAGTTTGGGTAGGGAGGAGGCCGTGCCCGGGAGTGGCAGGGGCCCATCATTTCGAAAGCTTCACTGAAGGGACTGGCATCCTTCTCTCCTCCTTCTCTTCCTTCCCCAGAATTCCCCACAACCAAGTTAGAAATGACGGCTGTCGCTGATATCTTTGACCGTGATGGGGACGGCTATATTGACTATTATGAGTTTGTAGCTGCTCTGCACCCTAACAAAGATGCTTACCGGCCAACAACAGATGCGGACAAAATCGAGGATGAGGTAGGGGTTTGGCTGAGGGACTCGGGGCGGGGGGAGAAGAGACAGTAAACTGGGCTCTGCAGGCAACTAGCTCCCTGTCGCCACTGATCGAGATGGTGCATTGTCGCTTCTCTCCACAACTTCCTTTCTTGATAAATTCCTGGGGTTTTATGAGAAAGACGTAGGTGGAACTGCAGTCAGTAAACATTCCTCCCATTTACTGCTCCTTGTGGGCCCCTTTTCCCTTTATTTCTCAGGGATGGAACTGTTGAATCTGGGATCCCCTTTCTCTTGTGGGAGGGCTGTGCAGGAGGATATATCAAAGTCATTGGAATAGAGTAATAGATTATTTTCCCCCAAAGCAAGGATTACATCCCTTCTTCCTCTGCCCCCCTCACTTGGCAGCCTTCCAGCTCTCCCACTCCTCCCAGATATCTCCCCCTGCCTTTATTTCCCCACCCATTGTGTTATATCCGCTGGAATGTTCATAGTTTAATCATAGAACATGGAATAACAGAGTGGGAAGGGACCTTGGAGGTCATCTAGTCCAACTCCCTGCACAAGCAGGATCGTCTAATTGAGGCACATTCTTTTACTGGCAGATCATCTTAATCAATAGGTACTAATCATATGTGAATTTATTTTGAGTCTGCATCCTGCCATTTTTTTAAGTGTGGCATGCAAGTGCAGCCAGGGTGGGTCGCCTGCCCACCGTAATCGGGACCGGTTTCCTGCATCTGGCGCTCCAGCTTGAGCAGGGGCAAGCCAGGGGCAGCACAGGACCTCCGTGTTGGTGCACTTTCCCTGCCCCCACCCTTCATCACTCTATTTGGTTGGACCTCTGACATTTGGCGTCGCCCTTCTTTGGGGCAAACGCAGTCTCGGCCCGTGCTGTACATTGAATAGGAATGCAAGGCAGAGAGGCTGAAGCAGGGCTTGAGCAGCGTTGTCCAGCCAGAACTGGCCAGTTGGTGGTAGCCCAGCAGTCCGAGATCATCACACAGCGGCAAAGGCTGCCAAAATAGGCAGCCACCCCTTTGAAGCCAGAGCGGAATGGGCGCCAGGAGCACCGGGTGGCTTCCATCCCGTGCAGAGTCAGCTCTCTGCAGCAGCCAGTTCCTTCCTGCTTCTTCCTTTCCAGGTGACAAGGCAGGTGGCGCAGTGCAAGTGCGCCAAGCGATTCCAAGTGGAGCAGATTGGAGAGAACAAGTACCGGGTAAGGAGAAGGAGCCAGGGTGGGGGCTGTCTGTGATCTGGGGGGCCTGCCAGGGCACTGCCCTGTTGTGGGAAGGAGACACGCCCACCCTGTCAGGAAGCAGGCTCTGGCGCCCACAGACTGGACCCGGGAGGGTGGGGGGGGGTCCATGGTGCTCTGCAAAGAGTATAGAGAAAGCTGCTCCCATGAGCCTCTGTGTTGGGGGGGGGTTTGTTCTGCCTCATGGTACAATCCTTTCTCATTTTCTTTCTGGATGCTCACAGAAAAATGGGTTCAGAAATGGGATTTTATCCTATTTCTGATTTTTGTTTGAAGCTCCTCGAATTTGCCCTCTGTCTGAGCTTCTCGTGTCCCCTGAGCTGACTGGATTTTAGCCAAGGCATCAGTGGAGATTCTTGGTTGTCCCAAAGGTGCTTTCTTCAAAAAGCAATTGGACTTTATTTTTCCTTGAAGACGTTTCGCTTCTCATCCAAGAAGCTTCTTCTTTTGGAGAAAGCACCTTTGGACCAGGGCCAAGCTTGAGGAGCTGCTTTGGGGGCCATTCTTGCAGGGAGGGCGGGGGCGGGATGGAAACCATGGCCCAATCCCAGAGTTTGGCACAAGGTCCTTGGGGCCACTCGTGGCCCTTTCTGCTGGCCGTCCTTTGTTGTAATACTTAAATGGAGGAGCAGCAGTTTAGCAGTACGGGAAGCACAGAAAACAGTGTCAGCATTGTTGCCCTGTGTGATGTGTTCTCTCTTCTCCCTTTCTCTTCTCGTTTGCATCTCCTCCTCTCTAGTTCTTCCTCGGCAACCAGGTACAGTGAGTCTTGCAGAGCTGCCTCTGCGTTTTCCTGTAGCTAATTCTCCTGCCAAGATGTGCATGTATAATTTGCGTGTCTGTTTCCACACCGGCCTTTTCATAACTGTGATTGTTGTGCTTGTGGATGTATTAACTTGACAGAGTTGCTGGTATATACAGAAATGTAGTGAAGCAACCAGGCAGTGACCTCCAATTATAAAAATAAACACAGAATCACACACACACACACACGGAAGTTGGACTGTCCTGCCAATGAGCCAGGCAGAAATTCTCAGAAATTCCAGGAAGAGTTAAAATAAGGAAAGGGCTGGAGAGAGCAGCTGGCTGGAGTGGCCTGCTCGTCCTCCTCTGGTTCCAGATGCTCCAAAGTGGCCGACCAGAGGAACCGGAGTTCAGGGCTTGGGCCGTGGAAACCCTCTCTCCCAGACTGAACCCCCCCAGCAGAGGAGGGGAGCTTTGGCTGAACTTTCCAACCTGTCTCGGGAAGCTCAGGGACCCTCCCTCCGAATCAGAGTCCCCATCTAGCCCGACCAGGGAGCCGCCCTGCAGCTTTCCTCCTGTCGGGTGAGAGCTGGGGGTGGCTGAGCCAGGGAGTTTGGCCCAGAGCTTTGGGCTCACTGCACAGAATTGCACGTTTGACCAAGTATTCTGTATATCGGCATCTTTCCATGGGTTCCTGTTAATTTTCCATTGCTTTGGAAATGCAAGTCCCTAATTCCTCTGGAAAACTCCCTTCCATAAATGGCACTAAACCTCCAAGCCACCTGCAGGGCCCTCTCCACAAGACTCTTGCTTCAGGCTGAGACAAACCACAGCTGCTGCAGAGCTATTCCTGGTTTCATTTCTGCCTCCCTGCCCAGCTCAGTGTCACGTCTGGTGGCCTGATTGGGGAGGGGATGGCAGCGAATGTCAGCAGTTGACCTTTTTTGGCCAAATCCAACACAGCAAATGAAATTTCAGTTTCTTAAATCAGTTGAGGGGGAAAATGGTAATAGCTTATCTGTTCAGGCACCCGGAATTATGAAGGGATGGAAATGATGGTTACATCTGTAGGTCCTCAACCCCTGAGATGTGACAATGCCCTCTTTCCATCTGAAATATTTGGGGGAAAGAGAAGACAGTCTGTGGAGCTAAAAAATACCCCTGGGGTGGAAGCTGATGGGAACTCAAGTTGCCGCTAGAGATTAAGCACACGGCTTCGGTCTGGGGCGTCCCTGATCGTTCAGAGCAAATTGTTGGCTCTGCTTGTGATCCTGGCAATTAATCAGTTAATCGGCACTCTGAGGTTGCTGGTCCCTCAGGCACTGTGTGGCCGGGCCACCTGTCTCTGGCTGCTGCCAATCACGCTTCTGCAGGTGGGGAGGGGATGCCATGCTGGAAAGCTTTTTGGTGGAGGGTTTTGCTCTCCTTCCTGATGAGACTGCAGCCCTCCAGTCACTGGGCCCCCAGCTGGTCTCTTCCAAAGGGGCCGGATCAGGTGACCTCCGAAGCCAGGTTGCTTCCAAAAGACTCAAATCTCTTGAGGAGAAGTGCAGAATCCAGACTTCTCTGGCCGTCCAAGCAGCCCAAATTGGCCCAAAGAGAACGGCCCTTCGGGGTGCAGCAGATGTGGGCAGCTGCCGAGCAGGAGAGAGGCCTGGCCAGGAGCCATGGAGCTGACCCCCCCCCACTCCCCCCCAATCGTCTTTTGGCACCTTTCTCATGCAGCATTTTGTGCCTGGCTGGGATTCATTGTTTCTCCTTGATCACAAGGAGGCCTTGGCTTGGGGTCCAGCAAAATGGGCTTCTGGCCACCCAGGGTCCATTGGATCGTTCCGCTTTTTTAATCATTAAAAATTTAAGAAATTAATTATTAAGAAAGACGGTAATTAATTGATTTAATAAGAATAATACACTCAATCAAATTTATGATCCTTTTATAAAACAATTGCCTCTGTCACTTTCAAAGGCAAACTGGGGTGGGTGGTGGGGAGCCCCAGCAGCTCCTGCTGCAGTGTCTTTTGGGAAGAGCACGCGTGCCTTAGTACGACAGCGCAATTAAACCGGCTCCCTCTTTGCATCTTTGCGACAGTTCGGGGATTCCCAGCAGCTGCGGCTGGTCCGTATCCTGCGTAGCACAGTCATGGTCCGTGTCGGTGGAGGATGGATGGCTCTGGACGAGTTTTTAGTGAAAAACGATCCTTGTCGAGGTAGGAGATGCATCTGCTTCTTAATGAAGGTTTTTTCAGGGAATCCTCAATCCCGGTGACTGCGGGGGAGCTGCTCTGGGGGTGAGCCTGAGGGGCCCCAGAAGATCAGCCCAGGGAGCGTTGCTCAGCCTCAGGCCTGTGAGAAAAGGAGCCGCCGGCACTCTCAGCCACGAGCACCAAGGGGGCCACGCCCAGACAGGAAGCGCCTTTCTCTGGGTCGAAGGTCCCGGAGCCCTTTTGCCCGCCCGCCGTTCCCAGGCCGCCCTGCATGTCGCATGAAGGAGCCCCCCTCCCTCCCCTGCCAGCTCCCTCTTCCTCGGGCACCCTGCTGCTCCCTCCGGTGGCCGCACCTGTTTCTTTTCTCTGTTCTAGTTCACCACCCTGGGAGTAAAATCAAACGCTCCGACTCCAGCTCTTCAATTGCCAGTCAGTCTCCGATAGGTTGGAGGTTTTTCTTCCCTTTCTCTGACTGCCCTGTTGGGAATGGCTTTGCTGCTCTAACCCGCCTCGGTCGGTGCCGAATGCTAGAGCCTGCACTGTGCTTGGCCAAGGAAGGGGGTGCAGAGCTCTTGCTGGCCAACTGGCTGGAGCTCTTCCCCCTCCCCCACGGGGTCCACTCCCCCACCACCACCACCACCACGTCCTCCGGCTCAGCTTCCCCTCCGGGGTGGCCCCGAGTGAGGAGCGGGGTGTGAGACCCTGTGTGGATGCCATGTGCTTTCTTGCACGCTTCCTTCTTTGCTTTTCTGCTCCTGGAAGTACTTGCTTGAACGGACTGAACAAAACATAAAAAAATAAAACGGAATTCAAGAAGTTAGAAAAACAAATGGAAAGTAACAATAGCAATAAAAAAGTTACATTTGCTGATTTTTTAAATGCAGGGGAAGCATCCTCAAACAGGCCTTTCTTGCAGATGCTAACACTGGGCAGATTCCTCACAGGAGGAGAGTTCTCCCCTCAGGAACCCTCAGCCGCGTGGATGGCGTAGTTGAGGACAGTCTGAAGTGCTCCAGAAGCCCTGAGCAACCAGGGCACATGGCTGACTTCAGCCTTTCTGTGATCTCTATGGCTGTGTTTTAACACTGGTCGCAATTTCTGGATACTTGCCAAACTTTGGCCAGCCTCCCAGCAGCCCAGGTATCCGAACTGCCAGGATTCTCCAGGCAGCAGGGCTAATGTGAAAATGTTTGAAGTCCACCCACTTGAATGACACCCAGGTTGAGGAAGTCTACTTCAGCCCCGTTCCCTTTCTCTCAGGGACAGAAGAGAGATTCTTTTATCCTTTAGTATCACTTCCTCCTCATGTTGAAATCTCAGCCTGCGCCGGTTTGGGTGTCTGTAATTCAGAAGTACTTTACCAGAAGCCAACAAATTCCCTTTCCTTGGTCTTTGGAGTTGTGGTGTTTCCGGCAGGTTCATACTTGCCTTTCCTCCCAGTGTTTCTCCTGAACTTGGCTGGATGCTTCTGGTTGGAAAACCTCCACTGTTTTCTCTCGCCTGGCGCCCTCCAGGTGTCTGGCTGAGAGTTCTGGGCTGTTGAAGGCAAACTTATGGGAAAACCCAATGGAATGGATGAGATGGGAGGGCTCTGTGCTTCCAAGCCCTTTTGACTTTGTGATTGCCACACTCCTATGGCTGTGCTGTGGCCAGTTGTTGCTTAGCTCCCCATGATTCCAGAACAAGACTCAGCACTGATCCTACAAGGCTTTTGCGCAGTGTGGCTTACTTAACCCAAATACCAATGTGTGTGCTTCTGTTGGTTGAGTTTTGTATTTTCCAAAGACTGTAGATTCGGTCAACACATTTGCTAATAAGACGGGGGTGGAGGGCATTTCCAATTTTTTGATCCCACCAGTTAATTTTATTCCAGCCTTTGGAGAACAAGAAAAACTTTTCAGGTGAGAGTATGGGCCAGTGATTGCCCCTGGCAAGATTCCTTTTTCTGGATTCACAAGGCATTTTACATAGCCGATGCAAGCCATCTAATTCCAGTGAAGAGCAGATTCTGATTGACGATGCATTGTCTCATGGCCTCTGCATCTCCCCCCAACCCCCAGTTTCGATCCTTCTTTTTTGCGACTGGCCTTGTTGGGGGCAGTGGGCCTGCTTTACAGACGGACCCAGGCCTGCCTCTCTCTCTCCAAAACATCCACCCAGCCTCCACAGGTTTCTTGCCACTGGTCCACTGGCTTACTGCAATTTTAACTGGCTTCTTTGCTGGACTGACAGTGAGAGAAGAAGTTAGGAGAGGAGCCCCTCTTCGGCATGTGGGACAAAGGAGGGGCTATCAAAAGGGAAAGGAGTGATGCCTGCTCTCAACTGCAAGGTCATATATCTCCACCCCTTTCCCAAACCTGATGCAGTCCCTGAAAACCTCTAGTGAGGCACACTGGCCCAGAGGGCAGGCGGGTGGGGGGGAGTGGCAGCTGAGTGGTTGGGGCTTTGCATGATGTCTGGCCTGCATCAAGCGAGGGGGGGGGCTTTTCCTGCCTCGTTCAGTAATTTAGAGGGCTGAAGGGGTCTTTTTGTCCGGCTGGAAGAAAGGAAGAAACAGACTGCATGTCTCCAGGCCATTAGTTGGTTCTTTCATTTAGGTATCTCCAGCTTTGCCATCCGTATTTTATGTTCTTCTTTTCTTACAGCACGAGGCAGGACTAACCTTGAACTTAGAGAAAAATTCATTCTACCAGAGGGCGCATCTCAGGGAATGGCACCATTCCGGTCCCGTGGCCGGAGGTCCAAGCCTTCCTCTCGGGCCGCCTCCCCCACACGGTCCAGTTCAAGTGCCAGCCAGAGCAATCACAGCTGCCCCTCGGTGCCATCCTCTCCTGCCACACCTGCCAGCGGGACCAAGGTGAGAAGCAGGCTCTTTCTTCACCTGGTTTCCTTGGCAATGGGGTCTTTTCCCTCAGCCTTGAAAAAACAAAGGGCTTCTGAAAGTCTCTGTTGAGTTGTGGGGCAGGTAGCTGGGGAAGGCTGCTTCGTCTCAACCCCCCCCCCCAAGCCAGCCCCAGAAGCACCACAGGTGGGTCCCGTGATCATCTCCTTAGGCAGAGGCTGCAGCCCAGAGGGGGGCTCGCTCGGCTGACCTAGGGAGCCTTTTCACAGCCAGATTGTCCTGTCCAGGCCGGAAGAACCCTCAGTTCCATTTGCTCTTCTTCCCCTTTGACCTTTCAGTTTGTGCCTTTCCAACGGCTCCACATTCAAGAAGGTGGGGAGAAGAGAGGAAGGCTGAATTTCTCCTCTTCTTCACACCCCCCCCCAAACAGTTGCTAGTCTTCCCCACAATATGGAATATGGTTTTTTCTTGAGCTTTTTACCAAGACATTGAAGTGCCACACAGTTCTGTGCCCTGTGTCAACCTAGTTTTGTGTTCATCAGCTGCTGCATCATCATCATCATCATCATCATCATCATCATCATATTATTATTATTATTATTATTATTATTATTATTATTATTATTATTATTATTATTAATCTTATTATTTTAGGATTTATATCCTTTTCTGTTTTATTTCCTTCTGATCTGGTCACTCCTCCCTCCCTCTCTCCCCCCTCCACTCATTTTGTTTGCCCTTCCCGTCCTTCAAACTCTCTTTGGATTTTCCATTTCACAGACTCCGCATCACTTCACCCGTTGTTATGACAAACCCTGGTTGGTAAACAGCAAGGCAGGTACCCCCCTGAGGGGCTGCGATAATGCCGACCTCCACCTGTCTGCTTCTGAGGTAGAGTATGGCTCCGGTGGGCAAAAGGGAGGGCTTGAGCCAGCTTCCTCTCTCCTGCTTGCTGCCCCTCGGCCAGCCCTCCTGCGCTCCCCACACCTTTCTCGGCAGAGGCTGGCTGCGTTATTATTTAGCCTGCGGCACGTCACACATGGACTAGCAGTCTAAATTAACATTTCAACTAGATTAGTAAAGCCCAATAAAATATAAATATTAAAAAGATCTGTGTTCAAATACTGACGTCTAGGCCATCACACCATTGAAGCGCAGTATCATTTATATTTTTTAAAAATCGGATACTGGACCGGTATATGCCCTCAGCGTACTGTACAGTTTGATGTGGGACCCCCCAATCACACTGAGGGGAGGTTACTATGCCCCGTTTATACAGAGGGTCCTGGCAGATGCTGTGTGGGGTGCGAATTGTCCATTGCTGACGTAGTTCAAACCTCGGCAGGTGGGGTCACGGGGTCATTTATATGGCTTCCCATAACTGGGCGTTCAGTGGCCCATTTGCCTTAGAGGCTGACTCTGCAAAACATCTGAAAGCCCAACAGGCACACTCAAAACCCCAGTTTGAGGCTGTTCCTCTTTTTAAGATGATGTTCTTAATTAAGAACCTCTTCCAAGAACCAAGAGGAGAAAGCTGCCCAATCTTAATAAAAAGGATGTAATAAATACTGGGGTCTTTTTTAGAAATAAAGGTTGGAGAACAAAATAAATTCACACTTGAATAATAAGTGTCTTTTAATTTGTGCTTAACTATTACTTTCCTCTAAGTGTTTTTTAGTTCAGGGTAGCCATTCTAGGTGGGCCATTCTTTGTTTTCATTTCCATAGCAACTTCTGCCTCTCCCCCCCCCCCCCGGGTAAGTAGAGTGGAAAGGCCCCTCAGGAGGGGCCTGGGCCTGGGGGGGGTCAAACCGTTTATGCCACCTTGGCAGTTCAGTGCCGTGTTGCGGATCCTGAACATCCTCCTGGTGCTGGCAGAGGTTGTGGTGGCAAGGTCCTCCGAGAGAAAGGCCTGCCTTCATTTTGTTTCTGTCAGACATTTTAGAGAAAGGGGATAAACAAAGAGAAATAAAGTACAAGAACAAAAAGGTAACATGCCAATAGTAAAATGCAAAGAAGTAAACAAGGGATCTAGAATGCCATGGATATTACAATTTCCCAATGTATCATTAATTACCCAAGAATTACAGCATATATTATATGACTTTAAAGCACTAAGAATCACTATTAAGCTTTCTGCTAAAAATGCAGCCTAGGAACTGTGGCCAACACAAGTTATAATAAACAGAATCTGAAGTCATAATACTACATGAGGTATGTGTTCAAGTTACAGGTCCAAGCACTGAATTTTACTTCAGATTTATTTTATGATAGGGAATTATTTTGGGCCCCGAAGCAGGCTCCCTTCCCTGGAAAGACATGATGGGCCTCAGCTCGTGACCCACGTCTTCCCTGGGGGGACCCTAATAGGGATGCACAAGCAGAGCGAACGTTCTTCCTTCTTCTAAACAGGCGTTTGGAAACTGACTTAAGCCTCTCCAAAGCACCCTTCCCCAAGGCAAGGGCCAGCTCTGGCTCCTTTTTTTAATTATTTCAGCAAGGACAGCAGTTTGATTAACCAGCTCAGTTTCCTCTGGCCGGCTGGCCTGCTTTCCTCCCTGGCCTCCGAAAAGAGTGGTGAGAGTGATGAGGCAGGGAGGCCAGCATTCAGTTCGCGCATGGGACATAATCATTTGCTTGGCTTGAATTCACCCAACATGCTGGGCCAAGCCTCCCCAAGGCTTGTCTCCTCTTTGCCTTTAAGACGCAGAGGCCTGCAGCTGCTCCTGAAGCACAGGGGTTCTCTGAAGCTCTTTCTGTGGCTCCGTAACAAAACTTGATTGCCTCTATCCCAAGGTTGCTCTCTCCTCGGCCAGCAAGTTGAAACGGCCCACTTTCCACTCCAGCCGGACGTCTCTCGCTGGGGATACCAGTAACAGTTCCTCGCCAGCTTCTTCCGGTGCCAAAACCAGTCGAGGTGGTAAGTTCCAAGCTAGATTTGGAAGCACCCGAGGCAAATGCTCTGGGTTGGGAAGCCCAGCATGGCCCCCCAAACCACTGGTAGACCACGCATGGTCTTCCGTAGATGCCCAGGAGGAGCCAAGCAGAATTCTTTTTTCGTCTTATTTTTTGGGGAGGGAAGGTCGAAGGCAGTGCTGTTAAATTCCTTCAAGATTCCCTCGCAGTGTAAAAATTTGTTTCTGACTTTCAGATCCTAAGAAAACAGCCAGTCGCCCCACCAGCCGTGCAGGCAGCCACGCAGGCAGCCGAGCCAGCAGCCGACGAGGCAGCGACGCTTCTGACTTTGATCTCCTGGAGACGCAGTCGGCCTGTTCAGACACTTCGGAGAGCAGCGCAACGGGAGGGCCAAGCGGCTCCCGGCGGGGCCTGGCCAAGCCCTCCAAAATCCCCACCATGTCCAAGAAGACGAGCGCGGCCAAATCTCCGGGCCCCAAGAGATAATACAGCCTTCACGCGATGTCCAGCTTTGCACAGAGAACGGAAACCTGTGTGTCCAGTTTTTAACCCTGCTTCATACATTGGATGTATATTTATTCTACGTGGGAGAAATTATATTGTTAAAAGTGTAAAAGAAAATTGTGTTATGAAGCTGCCTTATTTGGTTCTCTCTTTTTTTTATAGTTTACTTTTTCATGTGAATATTTATGTAGATAAAACTTGCCTTCTTTGCAATGGGGGCCCAGGGGAAAACTGAACATGGGAGAGAAGCAAAAGGTCAATATGTGAAAATGTAAAAACAAACAAATTATATAAATAGGATTTCTGTGCAGTGCAGGAGAAGTTCTTGCATTATCATTTAGGATTGTTTCCTAAATGCATCTTTATAAAAATTAACTTGCTGTTTCGGCAAGAGAAATTATATTTAAAAGCAACATCTGAAGATCCAACATAAGAAAGGAACTTTCTTTTTCTTTCTCCTTGTAAATCACAGATACCTCAATAAGAGAGAAATGCACAGTGAGGGGGCTTGTTTCCAATTTTAAAAATAAATTCTTATGGTTTTACCTGAAGATAGTTTGAAAATGGACCTTTGCACATGTTTTTTTGAATAAAGAACTTCACTACAATACTGTATTTTGCAAAAGGAAAGTCCTGTCAGGCTTTCAAAGAACAACATGTTGTGGAATTACAACAGCAGAACCATTGTAGGGAGGTAAAACCATGTGGTTTTAGCAGTGAGAGGATCTTAAATTTGCTTCTGTTTAGCCACAAGATAACACAGTTCCAAAAGGCAAACTGTGAGTGAAAGAACTGACTTTACGTTTTAGTTCACAGACTGCAACGAAATGGCTTTCTTAGGCTGGCTCAGGCCTCTCCAGCCCGCAGGACCCTGCAGGGTCTCTGCTCTGGAGCAGCCAGCGGCCTTTGACGCCCACCACCACGTGCTCCTGGGGAGGTGGAGGCGCATCACCAGCAGACCCTCTGGCTCTGGACGCCCCTGGTCTTCCTGTATTTATTCACTTGTACTCTTGTCCCTGCTCAGACTGACCACATTGCTGTGTGATTCTCTCAGTTGGTTTAATTGAGCCAGAACCGGAAGCTCTACCAATGAATTGTTTAAAAACAAACACGTTTTGTATTAAAATTGCTTGCAGTAATAAAAGTGAAGCAAAGTGTCTCTTATTTTATGCCGCCCAGAAAGTTGGAAGAGACGAGTGATCGGAGTCCTCCCGGGAGCCCTCTGTCCTAAGGATGCCTGAAGCACCCGCTGAAGTGGGATGATTGGGTCGCCCAGGCTGATGCCAAGACCAAGCCCTGACCCACCGCTCGGATTCATCTGCTTCTGCCTGATCAACATCTTCAAAGAGCTGAAGGCGACTTACCCATTTAATAAACGATTAAAGTATACCTGCTCCCCTAGCCATAAGGTGGCCAGCCTGGGATCCCACCAATTACGGAGAAGGCTTGGCACCACCTCACAGTTTCAATGTGCTCCTGTGGCCAATAGGGGCAGCATGTTGCCAAGCAAGCCGCTTTGGGGGATACCAGAGTAGATCCCCCCTCCCCAAAGTCCATGTGCAGCAGCATCCTCCATCAGCGTGGCCTGTGTGCGCTGCAGGTATCTGCAAGCACCAAGACGGAGAAGGCAACTTCAGGAAGGGCTGCAGGCTGGCGCCATAAGAACATTCCCAACCCTAAAGAAGCCTGACGGATGGCATGGAGAAGCCTGGAGCTGAGGCTGATTCTGGGATGCCAGAGTGCCTGTGGGTTCACTCGTGTTGCTAGGAGACGGGGGTTTCAGAACCGGACGCCCTCCCCGTGATTTTTTTCCCTTTCACACGGTACAGGTAGTCCTCAATGTTTGACCACAATTTAGCCCAAAATTTCTGTTGCTCAGCGAGACATTTGTTAAGTTAGTTTTGCCCCATTTCACAACCTGTCTTGCCGTGGTGGTGAAGTGAATCGCTGCACTTGTTAATAACGGAGGTTACGTGAATCTGGCTTCCCCATTGACTGCTTCCCAGAAAGTCGCAAAAGATGATCACATGACCCCAGAATACTGCAACCGTCATAAATACGAGTCAGTTGCCAAATGTCTGGATTTTGACCACGTGACCATGGGGATGCTGCAACTGCCATAAGTGTGGAAAGCGGTCATAAGTCACTTTTTTCAGTGCTGTAACTTCGAACACTAACTGTTGTAAGTTGAGGACTGCCTGTATATCCTGCATGGTGTTTTCAGCTAACAGTGGCCACCAGGAGGCCCCACACAACCAATTTTGTCCTACTGGGGACTCTTCAGATGCAGGGAGCCAGCTAGACACTTCCTGTCCTGCCTGGTTGAGAGTTTAAGAATTTGGAAAGCCCCAAATAGGACAGGAATTGCACCTGTGATGCTTCCTAGCTCTTCCTCTTTCTCCCTCCTGACTGCCACTTCTGCTTTTTGACTACAATAAAACAATCCACTACCTCCATGCATGCATCTGATTGCCCTCTACCTTCTTCCTGGACTTTTCCAAGGAGGGGGACACCCCCTTCTGTCCGAGCCCCTGGTTCTAGTCTCAGACTCCAGGATCTTTTTACTGATTGTTCACTTGGGGCCACAGCCAATTCATTACTCTGCAAATTAGTTTCCAAGTTCCTTTCAGGGATGTGAGAAGTGCCGCTGTACAATTGCAGCCATCTTTCCTCATAGTTGCTAAAAATCCTTTTTGGCTGCTCTGCTCAGAACACCTCAGTCTCCAGGAGCTCTTCCAAAGATCAAGGACAAGAACCCGGATGCCAAAACCTGCTCCAGAAGGCAGGCCAAAGGCTGCCCTGTCCGGCTGGCCAGTTGATTACTAGGTAATGTTTCCACCAGTTTCCCTTGAGCAGCTGCTCAGTTACTCGGCTTGTGGCCATTAAAAAATGGTCTTTGTCACCCACATCCGCTACCTTTCCACTCAGTGGGCAACTGAGACATTTTAACCAGGGACATTTTCCATTAGCCCACTCCTTTCGACATTGGGAATTAATACTGCTTGTTGCAGAAATGATTCCTGAGTTTTGAAGCAAAACTAACAGAATGAGTTATCTAAGTGTGTGGTCAGTGAGTTGTCTTCCAAACTCTCCTGCCTCTCCAACATTTAGTTGAGCGCTTGGGGGAGCAGCCTCAGCCAGTCCAGGCACCTCCCTCCCCGTTAGCCTGGAAACTGCAGCCAGTTTCTCCTGTGCTGCTTTCTCTTTCAGTGCTCCCAGCATAATATGCCAGCAAATTACAGATCAGCATAAATGTCAGCCTGGTTCATAGAACGTGCTCAGCCAACACTTAGATTCCCACAACAGTTGGATGCCCTTCCCTGGCTCCTCCTCCCCCTCCTCCTTGCTGAGGGCCAGGTTTAACTCCAGGGCACCTCTAGGCAGGCAGGATCCATTCGGGTGGGCTTTCGCCCTTGGGACTGATTTTGATTCTGTGCTGTCAAGTCGGGGTCAGTTCTTAGCAACCAGATAGATAGATTTTATCCAGATGGCTCCGTTCCCCAGCTTGGTCCTCCAACAGTGCACTCCTTGCCACCACAACCTAGTCCAACTCTGCTGCTGTTCCTCCTCTTTCCTTCCACTTTCCCAGCACTGGAGCCTTCTCCAGAGAGCATAACACGTCCAAAGTAGAAAAATTTGAAGCTGGTCACTTGTGCCTTCACTGAGAACTCTGGGTGATTTGTTTGATTTGGTCCATTTTCATTGGTCTGTTTTCTTGGCTGTCCACAGAAAGGAACAGAAATTTATTTCAATCATTGACCAATAATAATATATTCAGTAAAACAAAGGAAAATTATCCTCTCGCATCAATGACTGTGGGCAGCCATTTATGGGCAAAGCTTGTACAAAATGTAGCAGAATTTTGCTACTTTTCAGAGAGATTTATCCTGGTTGCCTAGTAAGTACTGCAAATACAAATAATGCTGCTCTTCCAAAGTCCATAGAGAGTCAGAGGGAAGCAAAACCTTCCTTGCTACCCAACTGTAAAGCGTAAGACGGCCTCAGTGGAGGCAAAAGGGGCTGAAGAATTTTTCAAGCCCAGAAGAGAAAACGTGGAAGTGGCTCAGGGCAGCCGCCTCGCTGATTCATAGGAGGATAAGAAGGAAGTTCAGCACAATCAGATTTGAAAAATTTGATTATTGCAGACAATCTCAATAAAAGTAGGTTTTAGCCTTCTGGGAAGTTGATCTCCTGGTCTGGGCAGCCCAAGGAGGATGGCACCGACCAGCCCTGCTCAGGTCCAGGACCTCCCGGGAGGGGGGCAGGATTCGGACTCTTCCTCCTCGACCCTCTCCCTGAAACATCTCCTTCGGAGGCGGACCGGCTGATTGGATTCGGGAGACGCCGGAACGACTTCGACTACCGGGAAACTCGAAACGTGTCCAGTCACTCCGCGGATGGAGCCCCGAGGGACCGAGGGACGGAAGGCGGGATCGGAGGACGAGCCTCAACCGGCATCCCGACTCCGGCAGAGGGCGGCTCCGGGCCTGGGCTCCGGCAGGGAAAGGAGTCCCGGCTGCCTGTCGGGGAGGGCAACTCCCCGCCCTTCCCGGTCGCCGGGGCCGTCGGAGGTGTAGCGGGAGGCTCGGCCCACGTCTGCGGCCGGAGCTGGAGGACGAGGTTGGACGGCGGAGGCCGAGCGGGCAGGGGCCGCGACGTGGCAGTGATAACGGCCGGCTAGCTTGCCTCGCCGGCCCTACCGTCTGTCTTTACTTGCCCTGCCCGCGGACGCCGCAACTGGGACGGGACGGGGCGGGCGGCCACCCAGCGCATCCGACGAGCTGGATCGCGGCCCCCGCCCGCCGGCCTCCGTCTCCGCCTCCCCCCGCCACTTAAAGGGCCGGCCCGACGGCCGCGGCGCTCGGACCCACCTGCGCTGCGCGGGCGCCATGCGCCTCTCGTCGGGCCCGGNCTGTCGACGGGAGCGCGAATGCCCCGCGAGGCCTCCTTTTCCGGAGCTTCGCCCTGAGCAGCGAAGGGCCGGGCGAGCTCTTGGGGGGCGCGGGCCCAGGAGGGATCCCAAAGGCCGGGCAGGTGCGGCCTCCGGAGGCCTCCGGGCCGGTGCGGGGTCCCGGCGGGGTCCGCGGTCCACGCCTCGCAGCGTGGAGGATGGAGGCCCGGTCCGGGTCGCTCCCGGGAGCTCCGGGCTCAGCCCTGCCCAGGCTACGCGCGAGGGCCCGGGCGTTGGGGGAGGGGGCAGCCTTCGTCCTGGTTTTTCGATTTGGTGGAGGTTGGGCGGACGAGGCAATGGCGTTCTCTTACCGGGATTTAAGAACCGTGTGAACCCAGCTGAAAAGCGTGGCTCATTTTCCAATTGGAGGTGGAAAGAAGCCCAGAGGGTCGGGGGGGGAGCAGCCCCCCCTCTCGAGAGGGCCCCGCGGCTGGCTGTCAGGAGGGCGTCCGCGTGTGGTTGGCAGAGGGGGCGGCCCTTCCGCGTGCGGCGGCGAGAGGGTCGGTCCTGGAACGGCTCCGGGTGGGCTCACTTGGGGCAGCTGCCCAATTGACTGCGGCGGCTTTGGGCGTCCCCAAAGCTGGGAGGAGGGGAGCTCCCTCTGCCCCGCCGGAGTCCCCAGTCAGCGAGAGCCGGCATGAGGGGCCGTAAGGGGCTAGACTAGCAGGTGGTCCCCCCCCCCGTCCTCAGCAGGTGTAAGCAGCCGCCGTGGGTGACTCTGGCCAACCTTGGAGACTGCAGGCAAAGAGGGGGCGGAATCTGGTCGGGCCTGCTCCTGCCCTGCCGAACTGCTGACTTACTGAAACACATCTGGGCAATCCGGGAAGAGCAGCTGTTCCCTTGCCAGCTCCCCCTTGTTGGGCTGGGCTGCCTTTTCCAGCTGATTCTCTCTGGCAGAGGGGAACCTGCCCTTCCCTGCCCTGCCCTTCCCTGCCCCTCCCCTCTTGAACTGGGTTCAGTCTGATGGGACGGTCAGAGGCAGGAGACGCCAACGGGGGGGGGGGCTGCTGTTGGGGTGGAAGCCACGCCAGGGTCTCTGCAGGGCAGGTTGTGTTTTGCCAGAGGTCAGCTGGGAAGTTAATGAAAGCACTAATGCCTGCACTGAGAAGGAGCCTCTGCAGGAGGTGTAGTGTGTATGTTTGGGTGGGGGCAACTCTGAGCTGCCCCATCACTGGGAGCTGTTGTCTCCAGAAGCAGGACTGGGAAGGGGGGGCTGCAATGGGTTCTTGCCTGCTATTTCTGCAGCAGATTGAGTGGTGCCCTTGCCTGGCCCTGGCCTGTCCCAACAGCTGATCTGGCTAGTTTCAGCTTAGGCAGCTCCAGGCTCCGAGATCCTGCAATAACTGCACTTGGGGGGGGGGGAGTTGTGCATTTGCTGGGAGTGGGGGAAGAGGATTCTGGGAGTAAGCAAACCTGTTGCAGAGCCCTGGAGCTTCAGGGCTGCTTGGCCTCCAGCCCAAGGAGAGGCTTATCTCCCCAGGATCACCATGGGGCATTGGGTCTTTGACCTTCTCTGGGGAGGAATGACTCCCTGGATGGAGGATTAAGGTTTACAGGCAAAGGCCTGATCCTTTATTAGGGGCACTACACTGTGCTGGATAAAAATGGCTGTAATGTCACTGACTCAGTAAAAGTATTGCTGGGAGGGAGGAGGTCCTGAGTGAACCAGATTTTTCATAAATCTAATTTCCTCAGCATCTGATCTGTAAAAAGCGAACCATCTCTGTCCTTGCATCCAGTCTGTGATGTATAAAAGATGTGTCCCAATTCATTTACAATTAATTAACAATTGTTAATTAAACAATCAGTGGAACAGCTCACCTTCAGAAGTTGTGGGTGCTCCATCACTGGAGGTTTTTAAGAAGATACTGAACAGCCACTTGTCTGAAATGGTATAGGGTCTCCTGCTTGTGTGTGTGTGGGGGGGGGGGGTTGGACTAGAAGACCTGTAAGGCAGGGATCCCCAACCCCGGCTCACGGCCCACTAGTGGCCCGTGGCCCGTTTGGAACAAGCTGGAACATGCATGAACAGCAGGCATCTGCCACTCACATGGAACCATCCCCTCTCTTTCCCTCCCCCCCCCATCCCGCTGTCTGCCAAGTTGGAAAGGTTGGGGATGGCTGCTCTAAGGTCCCTTTCAATGCTGTGATTCTGTTGTTCATTTCTCTCCCAAATTGCTGGTCTAACTTTGCTGAGACAGAAAGGTTAATTCAACTGGCCAGCCGTCTCCAGTGACCCTTCTCAGAATTGCTGTGTGGCTCTTAAACAAAAGTATTTCTCCTGGGGGGAGGGCAAAATAAAGCAACCCTTCCCACAATAGCAGGAAAAGAGAGAGCCCACGGTGAGATTGCTTCCAGAATCACTGCCACCACAAACCGATCTGTTGAAATAAACTCTTTGCTAAAGTCCAGCCTACGCTGTCCTGTGCTCCAGCATATCAATTTATTCCTTTTAGAATTATTTGTGACTATTACTTATTTCATTCATTTATATGCTGCCTCCTCCTAGTTAGTAAGGCTGTCCCTTTTAATGGTTTAGAAGTTATAATTCACTGGCTTCAATGGAGTATTAGGAAAGTCATGAGTTTTAATATTTCATTAAATTATGAAAGTGGCAATTGCAAAAATAAAAATCTTACTAATTTTGCATTAGTTAAAAAAGAAATCCCCCCCCCCATTTTGGCATTGCAATGCTTCTTTTTTTCTGGAGCAAACCCCAAAAGTAAAACCAACCAACCGACTCCCATCCCAAGTAGATTCTGGTGTATTTCTCCATCTGCAACTCTTCCTGTGCACATCAAAGCGACCGCAGAGCAGGCCTGCCTGTGGTGACATCCCAAGAGGAAAACATTGTTCTTGCATCAGAAAAACAGCCAACGGCATCTTAGACTTAGGATGCCCGTCAGCAGCCTGGATTGCCAACGGAAATGGCAACTGTATTGTGCTGCCCATCTCGGCCACAAGAACGGCAGAAGCCTAACGCCAAGAGGAAACTGAGGTTGTCTTCTGGGAGCAGCTTTCTGTCCACGGAAGATATTTTTGGGAAATGAAGAATGTGGGGGAGCCACCCAGTTTAATCACTTGCTTATGTCCTCAGAATGGTGAGCTGGGCCTTCCAGGAACAAGCTGGCTTGAATTTTGGACACCTCACCATCTCCAATGGAAGGTCCTCTGTGGAAGGTATTCCTGTGTTGCATTTGCCCCCTCCCCAAAAAAGGTGCTCAGCAGGGGCAGCTGCAATAGCCCCCCCCCTTCTTGCAAAATCATCAGATCTCTGCAAGGGGTCTCATGCCCGGCTCAGCCGGGCTGCACCGTTCCCAAAGATGGGGGCTCTTGCCAGAAATGTGAAGGTTTTCCTGCCCCCAGGAAGCTGCAGTCAGTTCCCCTGAGAATGGGTGAGCATTCAGCCTCCACTCGGCCGGCTCCTGCTCAACCCTTCCCTGTGCCACCCTCACCTCCTCCCCCTGCAGCATGTCTCCTTCACACACACACCGCCCTCCCCCCAGAGCCCAATTGAGATTCGTCTGACTGCCACATTAAACCCTGCGGGGAAAGTATCTGCATCTGCTCCTCCAGTGGTTTGCCCCCAATATCCGGCTTGGGGGGGGAGGCTGCATTTGGCCATTCTGAGATTAGAATAAGGTCTCCAGCCTTGGGCAGGGGGCTGGACTAGAAGACCTCCAAGGTCCCTTCCGGCCCTAAGGTTTCCTCCTTGTTTCCCTTTTAGCCCTTGAGGGGGCTCTCTTTCTCCCTCTGCCATTAAAGAGCCCCTTTCCCTTGAAAGGAGGGAGGCTGCAGGCCCTCCTCACCCAGGGGGGACGTCGGGTCAAAGGATGCTCCAGGCCTTCTCAGGGCTGCCTCAGGCGAGCTGCAGCTGCTGGGACCTGGCTGGGGCCTGGGAAGGCGTCGGGCAGCAGAGCAACTCCCTTCTCCCCTCTCAGTGGTCCAGGAGGGCTTGGAGGGAGGCGGGTTGTCTCTGCCCACCTGAGGAACAGCTTCCCCTGACATGAAGCTCCCGTGAAGGCTCTCTCCAAGGTGGAGGCACCGGAATGCCTTTGGGGCAGGCCCAGAGGAAGCGGTTTTGGGTCTGCCAGGCCAGATTGTTAATCTCCCTGGGATTTCAAAAGATCCCCTGTAGAAAATCAGCCCCTGAGTGGGGGCTGCAGGGCTATCAGGGTCAGACACGATGAAGAAAGTGGAAGCAGTTCTGGATTTCCTGTTTTCATAATCCCAACTTCTGTTTTCCCCCCTTAAAAATCAAGATTCTAGCTTTGTACAGTAGTTGTGAAGACATGGATGGAAAGATTTCAGGAACTTGAGGGGTCATTAAGGGCTGCAGTTTCTCCTTAGCAAGGTAGAAAACTCAGGCTGAGGAATAGTTGGCATTGCTGGTGTGTAGAATAAGTCCAGGAGTTGTGCTTTGCTTGCAGAATGGAGGAATGAGACCCCAGCCAGCCAGCCAGCAAGGAAGCCTCTGAAGCCATTTCAGGGGTGCAGCTCCTCTGGCAGCCCCTCGACTTGCCCTCATTCATTGGGGTGGGGGCAGCAATCAAAAGCTGCCTGCTGCTGGGGGGGGAGGGATTTTGCAAACTTAAGGCCTGGCGGACTCTGCTCTCCCTTCCAGGCAAAGGCTGCGTTAGCATCCCTCTTGGCTTTGTTTCCGCTAGATAGAATTCCTTCTGCACCTCATTCCGATTATTTTAAGGCTCCCAATTCTTTATGTGGTTCAGCTTACCAGCATTTCCTTTTAATTTAGCATCTCAAAAAGGCACATGGGGCTCTCCAGGGCATCTGGGACTAGTCTAATTGCAGTAGAGGTGTAATTTACAGAATAAAATAGTACACACAAAGACGCACACATACACACACACAGATACACATTGAGATGGTGGGGCACATGGCTAAAAATATAATGAAACTGGCAGAGAAATAAAATTCATTTTGTGTGGATCTGCAGAATTTTTTTTTTAGTATGCACTTTAAAAAGCGTATAGAGAATAAGCAAAAATAAAGCTTTATGCTGTTAACTGCTAACAAAATGATGAGCCTATGTGCTAAATATGTGCACTGATCATAAGATTCCTGGATCCACTTGGTGCTTTGGAAAGGTTTGATTTCTTTTAAAATCTATTTACTCTGACATTTCTGGGGCCGCCCACTGACCTGGGACTCATGATGGCGTGCAAGGATTAAAACAAAGAACCGATACATTAAAAGCCCCAATGAAAGAGGGTCCTTCCAGGAGAAAAACACAGGGTGAATTTGCTGGCAAACTGCCAGTGAAGGGAAGCATGATTTCTTGGCAATAAGAAAGCAAAATAACACTGGCTGTGCAAACTCTAGGACAGACTGACTGCAGCTAAATCAGACTTTCAAAAGTCTGCAGAATCCTCCCACATCTGCCATCCCTGCCAGCCCTGAAGTTGAGAAAAGACTCTGGTGGTCTCTGAGCAGCTGCCTGCTTTGAAGAAACTTTTCTCTTCGCTCACATTTCTCTTTTCTACTGGATTTGGAGTTGTCCACGCAGAATATTGAATTGCTCAAGCAAAGACAGGAGTGCTTGAGAAAGCAGCACCTTCCAAGAGCAGCTTTGCTCCTTGCATCAGAACAGTGACAATCGTGGGCGCTCCATCATTGGAAGCTTTTAAGAAGAGACTGGACAGTCACTTGTCTGAGAGGGTATAAGTTCTCCTGCTTGAGTAGGGGGCTGGACTAGAAGACCTCCAAGGTCCCTTCCAGAACTATTCTATTCTATTCAGAAGGGGCAACCTGGTCCATCAAGCCCCCTCCCCCTCCCACCGGTGGATGATCATCCCAGATTAAGCCCCTTGACTTTAACAGAGGAGTTGCTGAGCATCTTTGCAGTATTACCTGTGCCATCAATTCACCTTCAGCTTTCTCACTTTTTATTTGTTTTATTCATTCATTCAATTTCTATAGCTGCTGGACTCAATCAAGTGCCTCTGGGCAGCTTACAATTTTAAAAGATTTTTAGACTTTTTTTATTAAATCTTGGCAGGGGCCGATTTCCACAGGCTGCTCCAGAACTGGAGCTTCTGCTTTGAGGTTTGGGCACGAAATTGGGCAGCATTGGAGCTGAGGAGGAGCAAAGAGGGACTTTGGCCACATGCTGGATCAAAGTGGGCTCTTTTAATGTTAGGGAAATGTACAAG
>NW_015386428.1:1449524-1493810 GCF_001527695.2 Protobothrops mucrosquamatus
TTATTATTATTATTATTATTATTATTATTATTATTATTATTATTATTATTATTATTATTATTATTAAACAAAGGTCCAATTACATTAAAAGCCCCAATGAAAGAGGGTCCTTCCAGGAGAAAAACACAAAGTGAATTTGTTCAAGTAACACCAAATTTTACAGAAGGTGGAATGGATGATGCTATTGTCCTCTAAGAACACCGTGGCTTTTACTTTTGCAGTAATAATTAGGGTTAATTAAGTGTATTTTAAGCTGAAAGTTTAATTGGCTCATAGTTATATCAGTTATTGCAGAATACATGTAAACTCGCTAGAATAACAGAGCTCCTGCCCATTTGTTCTCTCGCTTTCTCCTTCCCCTTTCCAGGGCATGAATGAAAGGCCTGTCTCGGAACAGCCCTGCGTTTTCCAGAGGGAAAGCATTAATTCCAAGAGTTTGGATTTAAATTTCATCTGAAAAACAAACACTGACCCTTTCATCCTCATCCAGGAAGGGGTCCTTGAGCCAGTCTTCACTTTCCTTAGAAGTTCTAATTAGATTTATGTTTTTAAGCATTCAGAAACACTTTGTGCATCATGAAGGCATTTAACAAATGTTTATTTTTTCAGAATACCATAGAAAATGCCGCCTGGAGCAGAGGGTGTAAGTCAGGGTGCCAAAACGGATCATATCTCTTAAACATAAACTATGAAAGATTCCTTTCTTGGATGCTCCTGGCTCTTGCCCCAGTGCAGAGGATCTGCTGGTCCTCCTCAAGGAAAAGTTAAGAACCCAGCAGATCCCACTTCCTCGAAGGCTGCTTAGAGAGGATTCCTTAGGATTTATCTGGCTGGTGTGTATCCATCCCAAACATGGGGGGGGGGGGGTCAGTTCTTTAAGGTCCAAGGAAAACGATGACCACCAACAAGGAGTGAAACTCTTCAGGCCCACTACGTCTTTCCTTTGTGGAAGGAATGAGTCCAGCGTTGTAAGGCCTTCTCAGGAGGAGACCCCAGCCCTGTCCCCAGTTGTAGCTCCATCATGTTCCACAATCCTCATTGTCCTCCTCTGGTACACAACATTGTCCTTGATGCATCTCTAGCCCAGGAACAAGGCAGCCTTAAATTGTCATTTTGCAAACTGCAATAAAATAGTTGTTTCCCTCTGAAGCAAAATTTAGGACGGTCTCTCAGGCATTGCCTGCTGGGGGATCTCTCCATCCTCTGCTCCCAGCTCTCTTCTGCCTCTTCCACCAGCACTTCCTCTCATACCTTTGTTTGTCTGTTTGCTGAATGTATATGTGCCGCCCATTGCACTATGCAAAGCAACTCTGGATGGCTGCCTTTCCTCATGACCTGTTTTTGTAAGCAGCTTCTCCAGGTGTTTCCAGCCAAAGGGGAGGGAGCCAAACTCTGCACAACTATAAATGAACCACCCTCCATCATGGCGTCAAGGGAACTTCGCTTTTCCTTGCTGTCGTCTGGGGGAAAAAATGAGGGATGTCCCATGGACTTTTGGGGGGGGGGCGTTCTTGGTTCTTTCTTTAGCCTCAGCCTGTTAAGGTGAATAAAAGAGTGATGGGGGCTTGTGTCCTAAAGCTGGTCACCTTGCAGAAAGATCCAACAGGCCTAAAACACAATCGTTCCCTAAGTCCTAAACGAGGATGGTCCTCCCCAGAAGGAGGAGGGGGAGTTAAGCAAGCCCCTGCCGGCTTTCAGGACCAATCTGGAGGCCCTTCCCACTTGGGGCAGGCATTTCCATCTTGTCCTGGAGAGACGTGTACAGAGATGGATTGGGCTCTCTCTGTGCTCAATTAGGGCGAGCATTTCATGGAAAAGTGCATCTCGCTCCTTTCATCACCAAATGCCTCAAAGGGATCCCATTAGAGTCCCGTGATCCCACAAGCAGGGTGGGGAAGGAGAGGAGCAAGTGGGCCTGTTCGGCGGGGGGGGGGGGAGTTCCTTCCTTTCTGGGTGCTGCAAATGAGCTTCCTCAACACACACACAGCAGTGGAGAAGATGCTGTTCTTCCTCAGGTGCCCCGTTCCTTCTGTCCTGTGGTCAGTCTGCGCAGAGGCACCTTGTGCAGAATCTTTGAAGTGCCCACCCGGAAGCAACGGGTGGAGTCAGGCGGTGGGAACCAGCCTCCCGTCTCTCCCCTGAAGGTGGGTTGGGGCTGTGGAGGAAGCAAGTTCTGACTTGTGCGAAAGCAGCACAAGCTTCGTATTCTTTGGAAGAGAGTCTGGGATGGGGTGTGTTAAAGCCCTACAAAACCGGATCTCAAGCTCCCTTCCTGCAGATCTTCAGCCCTCTCTCTCACCTTGCTTGTGGATCAACCAGACCACTCCTCGCGCCTGTTTTTTCTACCAGTTCTTAATTCTGTTTGGTAAAAAGAATTTGGTTTTGAAGTTTTATCCAGAGGAAAAGAGAATTCGGATATATGTTCCTGGATGGAGCAAGGTCTCCCTGGGGACTTCCTGGGCCTCACTGCAGAATCGCTCAGCGGTCTTCAGCCTCCCTGGCTTCTGGGGGGGGGAACCTTTCCTGGACAGGCGGCCAAAGCGGCACCGAAGGAAGAGAAATGAGGTCACAAAGCCTGCCACGTGCCCTACAACAGTAACATTATCTCCAAAGCAATGACCAATAGAAATTAAAAAAACCCCAGAAAAGCATCCTGAATATGTGGTAGAAAAAACAGTAGATTATTTATTTATTTTGTATCTCTTGACTATCTAAATCGATTATTGGATGGGTTTTTCATCACGCTGGACGAGCTAAGTGGCCGACCTGTCCTGGGTTATTTGCATTATCATGGCAAGATGAGACCCTTTGAGTGGTTGTTACTCTCTGTTGCACCCCAAAAGTCTTGTTTCTTTCCCTTCCTCCAAATGTATGTCCTTCTGTCAGCAACTCAGAGAGGGCCTGTGGCTCAGACTAGACCAGGGGTCCCCAACCCCCAGTCCATGGAACAGTACCTGGCCACGGCATGCCAGCAACCAGTCTCCACAAACAAGCAAAGCCCCATCCATGGGATGCAGGAAGCACACAAAATCACACACTTTCCAGTCCGTGGAAAAACCTTTCTCCACAGAACCAGTCCTTGGTGTCCAAAAGTTTGGGACCCTCTGGACTAGGCAATAGGTGGCCAAAGATTTAGGGAAGAGGAAGTTAAATGGCTCTTTGTTAATAGCTAAAGGTTTCAGTAAGTATGGCTGAAAAAAAGAATAGAACAGAACAGAACAGAATACAGCTGGAAGGGACCTTGGAGGTCTTCTAGTCCAGCCCCCTGCTCAAGCAGGAGAACCTATACCATCTCAGACAAGTGACTGTCCAGTCTCTTCTTAAAAACCTCCAGTGATGGAGCTCCCACGATTTCTGAAGGCAAAGCTGTTCCACTGGGTAATTGTCCTCACTGTCAAGAACTTTTTCCTTGCTTCTCTCTTTGATTGTTTCTTGTCCTTCCCTCTGGTGCTTTGGAGAATAATTTGACCCCCTCTTCTTTGTGGCAGCCCCTCAAATACTGGAATACTGCTATCACCCCTGTTTCTTCTTTTCTTTAGACTAGCTAAACCCAAGTCCTGCAACTGTTCTTCATACGTTTTAGTCTCCAGGCCTTGGATCATTTTAGTTGGTCTTCTCTGAACTTTTTCCAAGGTCTCGACATCTTTTTTGTTGTATGGTGATCAAAATTGATTGCAGTATTCCAGGTGTGGTCTCACTAGGGTTTGATAAAGTGGTACTAATACTTCGCGTGATCTTGATTCTATGTCTCTGTTTATGCAACCCAGGATTGTATTAGCTTTTTTGGCTAAAGGGGGGGGGGGGAATCCACCTTTTGCCTTTCACATGTTCCCGCTTCCCTGCTTTGTGTTTGCCAGTACATCTCTGGGTGATTTTTGGTCTGGTGGGATGCCGAGTTGGCTTCACCTGCAGTTGCCCACGGCGACTTGTTCTGCGCCTACCTGGCCACACCCACCTGGTGCACCCTAGCCAGCCACACTTATGTGATTGCGTCCACTTGACCACAACCACCCACCTGCCCCAAGTCATCTGCCCCAAGTGGGCTGCACCTATTCCTTCACTTCGAGCTGCCCACGCCCACCTGGCAGCATTCAATGGCCACGCCTACCTGGTCATGCCCACCTGGTTGCAATGAGTCCTCCTAGACCCTTTCCAGATGGAGCCTCTTCTTCCCAGTGTCAGCCAGAAGAGTCTTCTTGGGAGGGGCACCACATTTTGGATACAATCCCTGAATAGAGATCAGATCTCACCTAAAGGGGGGGAGGGGAGTGCACTGGTGGTTTTCCATGAGAAGCCATTGAATCCTCCCTACGGCCATTCTTTCCCACAAAGATGCCTTGACATGCTGGAATAAGAACACAGTTGAATCTGGGATGGGGGGGGGAGTCTTCTTGCAGGGTTTCATTTGAATGAAAAGTAAATAGGTGGAAATCTGCTGCTGACCACTAGGAGGCACTGTACAACTAGCTTTATCCTTGTATGGGGCTCATCACTGCCTCCATCTTACACACCATCTGCATTGGACCCTTTAGCAGGATTTGAAGCTACCGTATCTTGCTCTTAAGGACTGCGTGTTGCAGTGCATTTAGCTTCAGAACTATTTTTGGTCTGGCTGTCAGTAGACAAAAGGGTCTATAAACACACCTTCCTTTGTGTTGCTGCTGTTAATTTATTGTTGGTTATTTTGTCCAGGCCTCATATTTATTTATTTATTTATTAAATTTATATACCGCCCTATCTCCCTTGCGGGACTCAGGGCGGTGAACAGGCGATACTAAAAACCACGGTAATAAATAGTTTGTTTTAAAATCGAATTAAATAACGGGCCTGTTCTAAAAACACACCCGTAAAAAACCCCCACTGAAACACAATCAAGCTACGCCAGGCCGGCCGCACGGAATAGATGGGCCTTCAGGGCTCGGCGAAAAAGGCGCAGGTCCGCAACTGTACGTAGGTCGGGGGGTAGGTCATTCCAGAGGGCAGGAGCTGCCACAGAGAAGCCTCTCCCCTTGGGGGTCGCCAGCCGGCATTGTCTGGCCGACGGCACTCTAAGGAGGTCCTCTCTGTGGGAGCGGACTGGCCGAAGGGAGGTGTTTGGTAGGAGGCGGTCTTGCAAATACCTAGGTCCATTGCCATGGAGCGCTTTAAAAGTTGTTACTAACACCTTGAAGCGCACCCGGAAGGCCACCGGCAACCAGTGCAGCTCGTGCAGGAGAGGTGTTACATGGGAGCATCTAGAGGCCCCCAAAATCCCCCGAGCAGCCGCATTCTGAACTAGCTGGAGCCTCCGGGTGCACCTCAAGGGGAGCCCCATGTAGAGAGCATTGCAATATTAGAGCCTCCTCCCCCCCCACACACACGCCTTCCTTATAAGTTGTTAGATTTGCTCACAATCACAAGGAGGCTCTATGTGACCAGTTTTGTCCTTAACTCACCAGGCACTTGGAGCTTCCATCTCTTGGTATCCAATCTTGGCAACTTCAAGACTTGTGGGCTTCCATTCCCGGAACTGGGAGTGCTGGCTGGGGACATGCATAGATCTTAAAGTTGCCAAGGTTGGACACCTCATCTTAGATCTTATATGTGCATTTTCCCTAACCTGAAATTCTGTGTCAGGCCTGTCCCAGTTTGGGCATTTAGGAAAGATAGACCCTTGACTCCATTTGTAGCGAAAGGTATACTTTTACTAAAGCCAAGTGGTTACAGCGTAAGCAAAGCCAGATCTGAATATTCCTGTGTAAACTTAAATGCTTTTCCCTTCTTCCCTTCCCCCCCCCCCCCCAGTCCTTTCGTAACTGTACAGTGGTATTCAAAATAGGTGTTTTGGTAACAGTCCTAAAGTTTGGCATCTCTTTGGTGGATATTTGCATTCCGTTCTCACACTTGTGTTCTTGGATCTGCCAGGTTCTGTTCCTGGTTGGCACCTCTGGTTCCTGTCATCGTGTCATTCCCTTACTCCTCCCCCCTCCTTTTATGGCAGGATGTCATTAAAACCGAAGCAGGGCTGAAGTGATGCCATGACAAACTGTAAACTTCTCTGAACAGGAACTCACTTATGCTTTATGCTCCTGTCACCTGCAGACTGGGAGAGACAATCTAGAAAATTCCATCCATTCAATCAGAACTTGATCCTAGGGTTTCTATCACTGTAGAGCAACAAGGGAATAGCCCTCCCTAAAATGGGTTTTATAGTAACCTTCTCTGTGCCTTATGGTTTTCTTTTCTATTCAAATTTTAGTGTTTTTTTTCTTCCTAGCATTTTTCTGCAAACGCAGATCCAATTTTTCCAGATCAACTGAGTGTTGATCCATTGATTTCAACAAGAATTTAATTGTCCCCACAGCATGACACTGTGGGCTGAGAGAGACGGACTGGCCCAAAGTCGCCCATCTGGCTTTCGTGTCTATTGCGGGATTAGGATTCACAATGTCCTGGTTTCTGTGCTTTACCACTTTTTTCACCCAAATTATAATATATAATAGAATCCTAATTTTGGAAACTTTTAATTCAGTAAATTACAATTGCTTTTGTCTTTTATGCAATCACATCACATTGTATCTCACACTCTATTTGTAATCAACTGCTATTGCAAGATCATTTTTACAAGTATAGTTACCAAGGTAGATAACATTATTTTAGTCTTCTTTTTATCTGTTTGTGATACCAATTGATTGAACATCACTTGTCCTACTCACTGTACTTTCTCTTAGCCATCCGAATGTATTTTAGACTGCTGCATTGCTTTTAATTAACGATTATTATTAGTTGAATTTGGATTTTACTTTTAAAATAATGTATAAGCTTTGAGAGCTTATTTGAAGCCGAGAATGTAAGTAATGGAGGCCCAAATAAATGCCTTTGCTTTTTTGATGTTGTGTGCAACTGTGTTCAGTTGAGCTGGACAGAGACATTTTCCAGCCGAAGCCTTACTGGAAAGAATTCAGGTTCGACGTAACTCAGATCCCGACGGGGGAGACTGTCATGGCGGCCGAATTCCGAATTTACAAGATGAAAAGTTTCACCTGCCATGTTAATCAGACCCTTCATATCAGCATTTACGAGGTCATTCAAGAGCATCAGAACAGGTACAAAGAGACCAAGACTTTTGATTTCAGGCTTTTCTGTGTCAAGCCTGCCTTCCTGACCTGCTTTCCTTGGTCAGAATTTAGGAATGTGGGAAGACGAGAACCGTGGTTCTTGTCACTAGCCTGCCATTGGGCGGGATCAAACCCAAGGGCAGGTATCTCAGTCTGGAAGGGTGCGCTCAAGGGCTGGGGATGGGTGGGTGGGGTTTACTTAATTCCTTTTTTAAACCACTCAAGAACCAAAGCTCTCTGACAGTTTGTGATAACATCTGGCCATTTACTGCTTCCATTTTAACTTGAAAGGCTCAGCTATACTTTCTACTCCTCCAGGGAATCCAAGCGCGTGTTCTTAGATCTTCAGGAATCTCTGGCTGGCATGGATGGATGGCTGACCTTCGATGTCACAGCTGCTAGTAACCACTGGTTGTTGAACCGGAAATACAATCTGAGGTTGAGACTTTATGTGGAGACAGAGGATGGTAAGGCTAATGTATTGCTTTGTCCATTTTAGTTTTCTATCATTCCTCTTTGAAGGGAGGAGATTCCCGTGGGGGATTTCAGTAAACAGAAACTTCGGTTCATCTAAAGCAGGAGTCCTCAACCCTCCGGCCCGTGGACTGGTACCAGTCTGCAGCTTGTTGGAACCAGTCCATGCAAGTGGCGTGCGTGTACACGAAACCATTCCCTCCCGCCCACCATTGCCACCACTGCTGCCAGTCCATGGAGCCAGAAAGGTTGGGGACCATTGATCTAAAAGGAATGGACAATTACGTTGCTATGTGAAGCTATCAAAAGTTCCTGCTTCCCTAATGCTCCTTAATTCTGCAGTCAGCTAGGAATTGAGTTTAAATTCAATTTAAACAGATGTTCTTCAAGGCAGCTGAAACAGTACTATATCATCCACATGTCTGCCCCCATTCCCTTCTACAATGTTTATTCAGAAATAACTGTTATCCTTGCATTAATTAGACCCTTGCAGTATTAATTAGAAGTTTCTGTCTCCTGCTCTTTGTCGGTCATGTTTTCAGGCAACAGAAGGTATTCCTGCTGAAATCCTATCCAATTAGTTCATTCTTGCTTCCTAACATCTTTTTATTTTTTAAAATTTTAGACTTGCAATCTTTCTGGAGACAAAATTGTCCCAACATTGTGCAAAACAATAGTAAGAAAAAGTAGCTGGTGGAGCAGTAAATCAATTCATTTTTAAGGATTTAATGTCAAACAAATGCACTGGGCATTGCATTTCTCTTTGGAAATCATGCAGTCCCACAGGATTCGAGGGCCATAAGAATTCCTTTGCACAGTCATTTTTAGGGCCGGCTCTGTTTCCCCCCCCCCCTTCTTTTGTGCTAGAGAGGCAGATGCTTGGAGGGAAGGAGACCGCCCACCCCAATGTGGCTGCTACAGCCCTCCCTCCACCTTGTGCTTCAGAGGGCATCTCTGAATCCTCTTCCTGCAGCTGGGTGTTCCAGCCCAACCCCCAGTGTGGGAGTCCTGCCAGGCTCATCGCCTGAAGGAGCTCCATTATTAGTCTGGCAGCGTCATCGGGGTTTGTTCTTTGGCTTTTGAAGGAGAGAGTGTGGACCCAGGCCTGGCCGGCCTCCTGGGTCGCCAAGGACCACGTTCCAAGCAGCCCTTCGTGGTGACCTTTTTCCAGGAGAGCGAAAACCAGGTCAGGCTCCCCCGAGCAGCCAAGCAGGCAAAGCGACGGCCGCAGACCAGGAAGACCCACAACTTCCCACACTCCAACAGGCTCCCGGGGCTTTTTGGTAAGAAGCAGAAAGACAGGAAGACTTTTGGCTCAGTTCAAGCTCCACCTGTTTGTGTGCACAGCACTCTGCTGCCCTCTTGCTGTTTCTGCCCTTCCTCTGGACACCCTGGGGCTGCATCCGCCCACCAAGTGGCAGCTCAGGGCTTGAGAAACAGCTGGAGGCATCACAGACTCCTTTACACCGGATCAAGTCTGGATGGAGATGCAGAATTAGCCTTTTCAACCTGCAGCTTTGCAGCCCTCCTTGGCTGTGCTGCCTAGTGGAAATTCAGCTGCACACCTGCCAGGCTTCAGCAGAATTTGCTTGGCCCTCAAACATACTCCAAGCACACGGAAGACACGTGTTTTGCACCTGTCGACTTCCCCCACCCTGAAGAAAGTTGAGAGCAGCCATTTTCCTGGCATGCAGGTGGGCCAAGCGGAGGCTGCTAGCAGTTCTCATCTGACCGCCTCTAGCAGGCAGCGGCTCTTTGGCCACTGCCCTCTCTTGACCCTCCTGGGAGTCTGAAAGGTTAACAAGATCCCGTTGCAGAACCGATCCTTGCATCTGGAGGCAGCTCAGCTGGTGCCTTTTTGGATCTGCTCCTCCTTTGGGGAGCTCCGTGGCCCAGGGGAGGTTTCCCCAGAGTGCTGCCCTTGAGGCCAGAGTGTCACGGCCTGGGAGGTCTGGCTCACAAGAAAGCAGCTGTGGGCAGGGAGGAGCCACACTTGGGGCCAAGCCCTTGCCCACCTTTATCGCCCAGAGCTGTGGCTAAGGACTGGCAAGAAAGGCTGTGGCCACCTCCCCTGTGGGGCAGGACAGCTGGAAGTCCGAGCCAGGCACAGGGAGTGGGGCTGTGGGATACGTTCCCCTTCCCAGCACCAAAAGGCTGGAGATCCCGTTGTTGGTTGCAGAGCTCCGTAACAGGAACTCCCACCTCTTTTTCCTTCCTTAGATGACGTCTATGTTTCTGAGTACAGCCAGGTCTGCCGAAGGCACGAGTTGAACGTCAAGTTTCAGGATTTTGATTGGCTGGTAACTATTTTTAACTCTGTTCGTCTTCAGTCCCCAGTAAAAAATTAACTGTGGGTGCAGGCACCCCTGCCCACCCTGCCGCTTTGCCCCAGGGGCTCTCTGGCTTATAGGGAGGGAAGGTGCTCCTGCCGGAGGGGGCTGCTGCAAAGGGCTTCAGAGAAAAGAGGAAAGGGCCTGTTGTAACTCTGCTTGATCTGCTCAGCTTGAGGGTTAACCTTTTGGAAGTGAAAGTTAATGTTAACCTCCCCGCCCCCAAGTGTAGAACATAGAACATAAAATAATAGAGTTGGAAAGAGGTCTTCTAGCCAACCTCTGCTTGAGCAAGAGACGCGATACTATTTCAGACAAATAGCTGTCCAATCTCTTCTTGAAAATCTCCAGTGAAGGAGCACCCAGAACTTCTAGATCTGGTGTCTCTGGTATCAGATGATTCAGGAAATTGCCAAAGTACAATTGCCTGGCCTACTCACCAGTTTCCTTTGAGCTGCCAGCAGGCGTGCAGGGGCTTACCTTCGTCCTTATCCTCCCCCAGGACTGGGTGATTGCCCCCCAGAGTTACCCCGCATTCTACTGTGATGGAGACTGTGTGTTTCCCCTGAATTCCTCCATGAACGCCACCAACCATGCCATCGTCCAGTCACTGGTCAGTATCTTTTGCAGGAGGCAGCAGGAGGGCTTCTTAGCAACTGGGGAAGATGGACAGCAATTTATTGTATTATTTTATCATACTATTTTATTTTTTGTTGGATTTATCTCTAGGAGTTCTAAGGGACAAACAAGGCACTCCCCCTCCCCATTTCCCCCACAACAACCCTCTTCTGGAGTACACCAAGATGGGGAGGAGTGTCTGGCCCCAAATCCCCCTGGGGAGCTGCTGTGGCAGAGGACAGACCAGAAGCGGCCTCCCCTTTCCAGTCCAGTCTCCCCTCCACTGCCCTGGGAACGTCAGGGGCTGAAGGAGGGCGGGCTAGACCCCGGGTGTCCCTGCCCAAGCCCTTATTGGTGGAAGAGTAGCAGCAACCCTCTTCGCCTTCACTAAGATCCCCGTGCAACTGAGGCTTGCTCGAAAAAGGGAGTCCAGTTGCTTTTGTTTGTGATCTGGTGTGAAGAAGGCTTGAGCTTTGCTGTATTTTGTCCCTTTTTGGATCTCTCCAAGACAGAAATGGAGATCTCATAGTCTAGGACGTGAATAACATTTCTTCCAGACCCCAAGGAAAAAAGCTGTCTGGCCAAAGTTAGTCTCTTCTGCATGAGGTTGAGAGCGCCTCAGCCTGCTAGGGACAAAGTGGCCCTTTCTCCAGCAGAGCTCACCACCAAAGGGCCAATTCACACATCAGAGCTAATCTCTTTCTTTCTGCACTTGAGCTCAGTGAGAAAAGGCTGGAAGCAATCCTCCTCCTCCTCCTCCTCCTCCTCCCTTCCTTCCCTTCTTCCTCCTTCCACCCCCAAAGCCCCCAGTATCCCTGAGACTTGCTTCCTTTAAAAAGAGTTAACTGAGGTATGCAGGATGAGGAAGAAGGGACAATAACTGCAGCTCCACACCCTGCACGTAGTTGGCTTACTCTGAGCATCTCCTGGGGGCCACTGGCTGTCCCCCCTTTTTAAGAGGATTGTGGACACAAGACACAGCAACAAGGGCCAGGCTTTGGATTGCACACTTGTGGCCTCCACCTCAACTGTGACTGCTGGAGAGAGGGAGGTTGTGAGCAGCAACCTGGACTGTTGGTCGCTTTCTTCTTTGGGAGGTGGGGCATGTACAGCCCATCTGTTTTAGCAAGAATTGTGCCTGTGTCCCAGCGCCAGTTGCAGCGGGACAGGTCCTCCTTCTGCCACGGATGAGATCAGGAAGCAGTTGGGACTCTGAAGGCAGCAGCTGTTCCTCCCCTCAGCCATGCCTTGCAATAGCTTCCAACATAAACGGCAGCCTCAAAGTTTTTGGAATAAATATTTTTGCCAGGGCTGACAAATGGCCCACTCATGAAAACTGCTGCATTTTCTCCTGGGAACCAGTGTTTCTTTAAAGCATTTCCTCTTCCTTGCGGAGAGTGGCCAGGGGGCGGTGGACAAGGGGGTGTCTTCAGGAGGGTTTGACCTTCTGCTCCAGGCCAGAAGCTCAGCCCTGCGGAAAGAGGCTTGCCTGCCCCAGTGACTCTGTTCCTTCCCCTGTAGGTCCACCTGATGAAGCCCGAAGCTGTTCCCAAGGCTTGCTGTGCCCCCACGAAGCTCAGTGCCATCTTCGTTCTCTTTTATGACAGCAACAACAACGTTATCCTCAGGAAAAAGCGGAACATGGTGGTGAAGTCCTGTGGCTGCCACTAACACTGTGGCAGACCCAGACCCTTTCTGGGGGAGCAGGTACGGATGGGGGAGCACGGTTACTACCTGCTTCTAAGAGGAAGACCTCTTGATGGACAGGGAAAGAGATCCACCTGTCCCGTGGACTGGGACGAAGGAGGGCCTATGGACAACAGGGCCCTGCCATGGACTCCTGCTGCTACGAGAGGTGCTTCTTCTTAACCAAACAAACAGTCTCCCACAGAGAAACAGCTTTGCCAAGGAAGTGAAAACATGAACAGGCTGCAAACATATCTTTGGCTTGTATTTTGGATTGACCTCTTCCACCCACCCCCTGATCCTGCACCACAAATTACATTAAACCAGACACATCAAATAGACTTATTTTGTGCAAATGCAGACTGCAGTTTATCAAATAACCGTAATTCTGCAACAAGCAAGAGGGGTGGCTACTTGCAGGGATCCCCAGATGTGGGCCGATGTCAGACCCTCAGCTCTATTGCCATTTACTCTGCTTATTAGATCTGCTTTCGGGTCTGTCATTCTGCTGGGAGGGGGAGAATGGCCCTTAACTGCCAGGTCTGCTAGAAGGGGGGGGGAATCTGGGTTTTCTCCACTTTGTTCGTTACCCCTTTGATGCCTCTGGGTGTGAACGAAAAAAGGAATGTGCCATGGGTCATCTGCCTTATCTCCACTTGATGGGAGGACGCTGGGAGAGAAACAAAACCACAGGAACGGCCGCTTATCACTTCGCACCTGGAGATTGGATGGACTTAAACTGGACATTTGGCCATTGAGCTGGACTTTGGGAAGGAGCTGATTTAATGTGACTCTTCGTGCGGGAAACTTTAGATCTTGCTTTGCTCTCTTGCTATCACTATCTCTCAATAAAAGTTCCTTTTGAAACAATGCTTTCTTGGGAGGAGGAGTTGAGGCAGGACCTTACATTAAGCAAGATCTAAAGTTTTCCCACATGAAACGTCACATTAAACCAGCCTCTTCCTAAACTCCCTCTCAACAGCCAAGTGTCCAGTTTAAGTCCATCCAATCCCCAAGTACGAAGTGCACAGCTGGCAACCCTTCCTGGTCCCAACAGCACCATTGCTGCGGCGCGAGCAGAACCATAGCCAGGCGCTTCCTTGGCAGCCCCTTCCGAACTTTGCTCTGTTCTCATATTCCTTTGATTCAGAGAGAGCCCTGCTACGTGCCCAGAGACTTTGGCATAAACCAATGTGTGCAACCTGTGGCACTCCCACTTCTCCAAAGCAGCTGCCTCCAGAGGCTCTGCTGTCAATCTGGCCAAGTGGAGAGATCCCCGGGCAAGATGTTTAGAAGGCACGCAGGTACGCACGCACGCACACACCGCCTACCAGTTCAGGCCTTGATCAACTGGGGAGAAGAGAGCAGCTGAGAGGCTGGGGCCAGGGAAAAAAGAGTTTAGCCTGCTTAATACAAACTTACCCAATTTCACATTTTGCAATCATACCCAAACAGAAGCACACTGTTCATTAGAAATTAATTTCTCTCCAAATTTTGTCTTGCAACGTTAAAAGGATATCTCTATATTAAATGGAATATATATCTTGCATAGAAGTTAATGCATTAGCTAAGAAGAATTGCTTATAGACGATGTACAATTAAATCAGATTGCAAATGAATATGTAAATGAGAAATATGCACAAATGGTAGCACAAACTTTTTAAGAAAATTGATGCTATTGAGTTTGGTAGGGAGGAATTTGCAAATAAAAGAAAGAGGAAATGAAGCAACTTGAATAAATATCCATTACAGCATTGTTGCCCCTGAGAAATTTGTTTTCTCATCCCAAATAAAGGAACAGTCATTGGCAACAGAGATATGGCATGTTACACAAACAGCTCTTGACATGTTCTGTAACAGGGCTCAAAATAATATAGGTTTTATGCTGGCCATAAAAAAAGTCACAATGTTTTGCAGTAGATAAAGGATTCCCCACTGCATGTTTTAAGAAGACAGAACTAAAATCATTTTTTTAAAATAAAACTTCCATTTGAGTATAACATTCTACAGAACTATTGGTTGCCTAATACATATTTCTAAGTTTTAACATCTTAAAATCCCTCGTGACCTATTAGCACACATGTGCCTTGCCAAAAACAAAAACAAAACAGACTACACTACAGTGTAGTGGTATTACAACCTGCCCAGGAAAAATGGAGCAGGATAATAGTCATGACACTTAAAAGTGGCTTCTAGTAATTGCCTTCCTCATTTTCTAGGAGCTCACAAATCCACTGCTTGATTATCTTTCCCAGGATTTTCAGATATTGATGTCAAGCTGATTGATCTGTAGTTTCCTGGATCTGCTTTTTTCCTTCTCAAAGATTGGGATCACNCAACCTGCCCAGGAAAAATGGAGCAGGATAATAGTCATGACACTTAAAAGTGGCTTCTAGTAATTGCCTTCCTCATTTTCTAGGAGCTCACAAATCCACTGCTTGATTATCTTTCCCAGGATTTTCAGATATTGATGTCAAGCTGATTGATCTGTAGTTTCCTGGATCTGCTTTTTTCCTTCTCAAAGATTGGGATCACATCAGCTCTTTTCCAGTCCTCTGGCAGTTCCCCTGTGCTCTGGAAGATGATGTCAGTGATTCTGAGATCATATCTGCCAGCTCCTTCATAACCCTGAAATTTAAACCACCTGGACCTGGCTATTTGAACTTTTTTACTAATTTCTTATCTATTTGGACCTGAATTCCTGTTCTGCCTCCCCCTGTGCTGCTTCTGATAGGTTGGGCTATTTTATTTCTTTTGTGTAAAGACAAATGTTAAGAAGGGATTAAGCAGTTCCTCTTTTTCCCTGCTGCCCCCCTCTTTTTTTTTTTTTTTGCTATCTCCTTGCATTAGTGGACTGATCACAGTCCAGCTCATCTGAAGATACCAGATTGGGACGGGCTGATCTACATGAAACTTCCAAGAAGTCCTCTTAGAGTTCAGTCTCTGAGTCTGCTAATGACTTGGAAGTCTAACCTCTTACTGTCCACGTGGTGGCCTGCCACCAGTGCAAGATGGGATGTGAGTCAAGAAGCAAATTTAGTCCATAAAGGAACTAGAGCTCCAAAAACCATCAGGTTTTGATTACAGTTTCCAGAATTTTTGACGGGCTGATAGCAACTAAAGTCCAAAAGAACTTGATAATAAAAGAACATCTTAGTATGTTGTGTGGACCCAGTCATTTTGATTCCTAAAACTGGGATTTTAATCCATGCACATTTTCATCAGAGAAGTCCAGATTTGGGGATTTTGCTTTGCAGCTGCTGTTGGGAAACTCCCTCGGCCACTGAAGAGCAGAGCAGAGCAAAACTTTGGGAAGACGGTGGGTGGGGCCAGTGTTATCAGCTCTTTCCGTTTGAACTGAATAGTTTGAACTACTGAGGTGGGGTTCGCTTGGGACTCTTTTAACCTATTGGTCTGAGGGGGAAAACCCCAGATGCTGTCTATTATGCCTGCTATCAGCTTCTCCTAATAAAAGTTCCTTTTGGAAGAAACGGCTTCCACGAGTTCTGCTTTCTTAGGATGAGGTTTTGAAGTGGGCCCTGACACCTTGCAAAAGTGCTGGGTCTTCTTTTCCAGCCACTTAATACTTCTGAATCTTAACTGAGCTACTGACGAAATCACTGTCAATTTTATTCTAACATTACCATTGTCAATTGTACAATTTCAGTACAATATCTTATTGGAATCTTCCTACCATGGATATTGTAATTTATTCTGGAGCGTTTCCCTGGCAGAGTGAGCCACATACAAGTAAAATGAAGAACTACAAAAAACTTACATGCCCAAGCTTCAGATCTGAGGGCTTTCCTCCTCCCCTCAAGAGCAGCTACGAGAAATCGGGCACTTTTTGTTTCCAATGTCGTTTTCTTCTGCCAACCAACTGCTGTGGTTCCCATTGATGCAAAAAACAAAGGGCACCATTAACCTCAGCTGCAGTTAGCGCCTTTCATGATGAAAACAAAATGTGAGAGTTGATCTTTCCTGAAACAGCAAATGAAGTGGCCTGAGCAGTTTGGCTTCTTGCCATGGCAAACGCATCCCTCTCACCTGTGAAACATGGATGGGTTGGACTTTGGCTTCTATAATTTCCAGCATGGAAAGAAATGGAAAACTCAGATTGAGACAGGTTGCACCAACTGCTAAATCTGCAAGCAATTCAAAGTAAACCTTTAAAGAGTATTTATGGGAAATTAAAAGGCGGGTCTGTTGTAAAATATATATATAATTTTATAGAAAGAAAAATTCTGTACAAAAGAAATCTCTTAACAGCTTTACAGTTCTAACACATAAAACAGACTCTGACTGAATTTTTAGAAAAGTATCCCAAATAGTTTTCATCCAGAGCGAAGCGATGGTGTGCTTGGTCTTCCTGTTATCCGGTATTCCCAACCAGCATCTGCTTGCACCCACATTCAGATGAATTCACCACAATCAGAGATGATGACTTTTTGCTTTGGTTTCCCATCTTTGCCGCCTTGAGCCTTCAGAGGAAGAGAGAAATAAGACGTGGAAGGGAGAGAGGCAAAGCCAGGCCACTCACCCACAAAGGCTCACCCTCACCTCAATTTGCCGCACCACGTCCATCCCTTCGGTAACCTCTCCGAAGACCACGTGCTTCCCGTCCAGCCAGTCAGTCTTGTCGCAAGTGATAAAAAACTGGGAGCCATTGGTGTTGGGACCAGAATTGGCCATGGACAGCAAACCTGGAGAGACACATGGACATTGTGTCCACAACCACTTTCCATGGAAACTTTTGGGGACAACTCCCAGTCAGTATTTGGAATGAAATTCAGCAAAACATGGGGCTCCACTGTTCCTACTGCTGTTGGAATCAATAGTCCTTGTTGCAAGGGCAAAGGCTGAAGAAGGGGCTCTAGCTCTGAAAGGCTGTCACTGCACAAAAGAACCTGGGTGGTGCCCTAATAAGAGACGGGGGGGGGGGGGGAGAGAGCGAAGCCCCCAGCACTGCAATTCTTGCCATAGAAGAATTGCCTCTATAGTCAACCATTTCCTTCTGTTCAGTGGGGTTGGAGAAATGGAATGGAACGGTTCAAGTGCTCGAAAAAATACATGCACAAACAAGCAGTCGGTCAGTTGTGTGGAAATCTTGCAGAGGAATTTAGCTTTTGTAGAACCAATTCCTCCCAGAGGCAGGACCGCTGGGCACTTGAGCCATGCAGAAGTGAAGGAGGAAGGGAACAAGGACTCGGTGTCCTTTGCACTGCCACCTGGACACCCCACCTTCTGAGCAGCCCTGCCACACTCTACCTGGCCCCGTGTGCTTCAGGATAAAGTTCTCATCATCAAACTTCTTCCCGTAGATCGACTTCCCGCCGCTGCCGTTGTGGTTGGTGAAATCTCCAGCCTGGCACATGAACTGGGGGATAATTCGGTGAAAGCTGCTTCCCTTAAAGCCGAAGCCTTCCTCGTGTGTGCAAAGGCAGCGGAAGTTCTCTGCAAGTCAGAGGGCAAGTAGGGCAATGAAGCAGCAGAAGTGGCAAAGGGAAGGGCGGAAACAACAGGCGGTGCCTCTTAAAATGGCGTCCCACTTAAAAATGGGGTCACGGTAACAGTTAAAACCCAGTGACAGCTGTGCTTTCACCCTCTGTTATCACTGTTGCTCTCTTGAATTCCAGTTGTTCCAACTGCTGCCATGGGATCTAGAGTGGAGCACCACATCTCACCTGCTTAAGTGAATTATATCTTTGTTTTAGGCTTGATCTTTTTGCCTCAGACTTTAGCTCTGTCTTCCAAGGGCTTGGCCCAACAAAAGAGTTATGAACACACAGGTGATAAATTACAATTTGTGGCACTTAATGAAATCTATTTTAATTGAAAATTACACATTTTTGAAGAGGCAATTTTACAAAATGATTATACACTATGCACTTAAAACCTAAAGCTATTGCACTCATAAGTATTTAAAAAAACCCTCAAGCATCCAGCATGTACAGAAATGGAGAGAAATGTGCTGAACAATCACTTCAACACAAATCCTGTAAGTTTAGAAAAGAAGCAAGGAAAGCCATATCTTTCAGTCTTTAGCAAGGTGCAAAAAAAACATTGCTACAAGTCTGGGACAAGCCAGAACTCTTAAAATAGAAACAATTTTGAATTTTTCACAAGACTAGGCTCAGGAAATTTTGTGATGAGAAACAAAACCCTTAAAGTGAAAACCTGTGTTTCTGGTTTCTAAGTGGGCTCACTTGTGGCAAGAAACAGAGGAACTGCTATGCATCTGATGACTGAACCTTATTTCTTGATTTGCTGTCTTTGTACTCTCCAGAAATGTTGAGAATGTGACTTCCATTACACCATTATGACCAACACATCTGCATAGCACAAGGAAAATATTGCCAGTTTGGTATCCTCAAGATTACAACGCTTGAGACAAGAGACCCTCCAGGTATGCTGATCACCCCAAATATATTGGTCACCCCAAAGCTGCAGTCTCAACGTATGGAGAGGTCCAGAGTGAGGAAGGCTGTCACTGGAGAAAAGAGGTCTGGATTATTCACCAATTTCTTTCTGTGTCTTAACAGGAGAGCCCTCCCAATTTTGGATAGTAACTTAGCACTGCAAGTTCCAGTAACACAAGAGCAACTTGAAAAAGCCATGGACCAGGAAGGTTCACACCAAGCACAATGGATTCCATTGCTTCTTACCAGTAGTCATCGGGACAATATCTGACCGCAAGAGAATATGCAATCGACCTGCAGGTTTATTTCCAATCTTGATCTCCATGTAAACCTGGGGGTTGGTCCTGGATTTTTTCACTGGTGGTTCTCCCTAACAGAAGAGAAACAGAGCTTCTTCCATGGATCTAGAAGATGGCTATCTACGAGCCATTCTCCTCCTTCCTCTGCTTTAAAGAAGACAGCTGAGAAGGGGATAAGATAAGAACCACTGTGATGCAGTGGCTACCCAGCTAAATAACAGATTGAAAAGATCCAAATTCAAATCCACTTGTTAAATCACGGTGGGTGACTCTGGACAGGTTACTTCCTTGGTTCTCCCCTCGCTCCAGAGTTGCTGGCAGGAAAATATATGCCATTTTAGCATCTGGAGAAAATGGAAGGTAATACTAAATACTGCAATCAAATGCTCATGTACAATCATGGAGGCTTCGCAGACTAAATTTGTGTCCAGCTCACAGAAGCCCACATTTATGCAAACCTATCATAGCCCCAAAAGGTCTTAGGATGAGATGGGCATCTTGGGAGACAGAAACCACTCAGGCCCATGTGGCCTTTCACCAAGGAATGCCGCTGTACCTCTTGAACCTCTGACCGGGCTGCCACCGCTCCCTCTTCTTCCAAATTCTCCTGAAGTGTCTTTCCCGAAAATTTCTTCAGCCAGTCATCATCCGACCAGACTGTCATGGAAAAACAGAAAAAGTTCAGAGAACCTGTGATCTGAGCATATCAACTTATAAAACAAGTAGGCCTGAAGGACTTCCCTCAGAACAAGCACAAGTATGTGGGCTGGAGATTCCTTGTGATCTTGAATTCCGCTGCTCACCTGGACGGGAGGAGCCTTCTTTGATCCTCATTGGCTTGGCCAGGTTGACACGGATAGTCCTCCCAAAGAGCTCAGATTCGTTCTAAATGGAACAGGGAAGGAGGAGGGACGTCATTATTTTATACTAGAAGGCAGGACAAGAAGAATGGATGGAAATTAATGAAGGAGAGAAGTACCTAGAACTAAAGAGAAATTTCCTGACAGTGAGAGCAATTAACCAGTGGAAGGGCTTGCCTCCAGAAGTTGTGGGTGCTCCATCACTGGAGGTTTTTCAGAAGAGATGCAGAATGGTATAGGATCTCCTGCTTGAGCAGAGGGTTGGACTAGAAGACCTCCACACTCCCTTCCAATTTTGTTACTCTGTTCTATTCCTCTCTTGCCAAGGAATTCAGCTCAGTATCAATGCTGTGTTTCTGTGTCCTGCAACAATCATCTTGAGTCTTGTTCCAGTGCATTAGCACCCAGATTCATATCATCTGCCTCCACCGCTTCAACTTCCCTCTGGCCCCATGGAAGGACTCCCTTACTGGGCAAAGAGGCTTCTGCCTGCCTGGTTTTAAAACTGGATTTGAAAAACCCAACAAGTGGAAGTATTCACTCCTCCAGAAACAGAAAGCAAGGCGGTACCAGCCTTCCATGGTTTCCTGAAAGGGGTTGCTCATCTTTGGAAGCCAAAGAGAAAGACATGCTGTTTCTGAGAAAGGCTCAGCTTCCCCTAATGATCTCAACCACTTGGGAAGAAAGGAAGAAAATGTTTGAAACTGCTGAAAAATGAAATAAAGATTTAAAGATAAACTTACCATGTTGTCAATAGCAGCTGCAGCATCCTAAAAGAAAGAAGAGGAATCATTTAGGACAGATTGTCCCTTTACGTAGTTTTTCCTCCTTTGTTGTGGTCATGGCATTAAGTAATGTACCGAGAGAAATAATCTGACCAAGATCTGGGCAAGATGGATGAACCTAGAAAACCTGCTAGGTCTACAGAAACCTTTTACTAAGCAAGCTTCCAATCCTCGCCGGTGCACTGCTTGAATTTTTGGTAGCAAAGAAACATGCTGAAGTTTGAAGAATGCCAAAGGTGGAAGTGGTTGGAAACATCATTTATCTATCATTTGCCAGCTTGGAAGCACCTTCTTTCAAACCATACGGCAATGGGAAGACTGGGCAAATTTGGCCTTCAGACGTATCCGTGCTCTGATAATTGATCGATGCCATTTCCAGAGATGTCACCTACCCAAATGGATTTCATGCAGTCCTTCTAAGAGCTCAGGGATTCACCCTCCCCACCTGACCCCAAACAGGGCGAAAGGATGAAAAAAGCTTGAAAATGCCTTCCTCGCTCACCTCAGCCAGCTCAAATTCAATGAAAGCGAAGCCTCGGTGTTTTTCTGTAGACAAAAGAGAAACATCAAACGTCAGTACTTGAGGAAACAGACCTCAATATTCATCTCGATAGGGAGATCAACTGAAATTTTTTGAACTTTTCACAAAAAAATGGGTGTCAGGAGTAGGAAGAGTCAAGACAGCAGCTGCACCATTTTGACACTCCCACCAAACTGCCTCCATCTCCTTGTCACCCCACCCGTCACAAGGGCCCAAGAGCACTGCTGAGCTGCAACCAGTTTCTATCCTGGAACGAACACAGAGCCCAACCTTTTACTCAGCCCAGTCCAAGTTTCTACAATCTCTTTTCCAACCGCCAAGTGCCCATTTAAGACTCGGGGCTGGACTGTTTACTATAAAGCCTCTAGGCCACTCATCTCACTGATACAGTGACTCTGGGCAGATTACAATATAATAAAAAGTAAAAAATACTAGGAAACAATAAAATTAGAAAAACCGAATAGGAAAACTAACCAAGATGTTGGGCAGTCTGGGGTGAGGATCTTTTGTACCAACACCAACGCAGGAGGCCCCAGGCCAAGCAGCAGAGCCAATTTTTTAGACTCTTCTGGAAGGCCGGGAGTGTGGGGGTGAATTTCACCTCCAAGGGGAGAATATTCCAGAGGTCAGGGGCCACAGCAAAAAAGGTTTGTCTCCTGGATCCCTTTGGCAGATGAGATCCAAAGTAGAACCTTTCCGCTAGAATGAGTGAGGCAGGCTAGTCCCATCAGGGTGAGAGGGCTCCTCAGACACACTGGACCTATGCCAAAAGGGCCTTGAATTGGACTTGCACCTGGAAGTAAACTGGCAGCAGCTGCAGGTCATGTAACAGCAGTGCAGGGGTGGGGGGTACCCAAGGTTCTGATTTAGGTCCAGTACTCCTCAACAGCTTCATAAATAATTTAGATGAGGGGATAGAACAGGAACTCATCAAATTTGCAAACAGAAAGCTGTCTGGGAGAAATAGCCAACACTTTATGAGCTAGCAGTGTGCGGCAGCTGCCAAAAAAACCCAATGCAATCCTAGGCTGCATCAAGAGATATTCTACATTGCTATAGTCAATCTCTAATGCATTGGTAAGAACACACTTGAAATAATGTTCAGTTTTGATCAACATGATGTAAAAAAGATGTTGAGACTCTGGAAAGAGTGCAGAAAAGAGTAACTAAGATGGTTAGGGGGCTGAAGGCTAAAACATATGAAGAAAAGCTGCAGAAATTGGGTATGTGTAGTTTAATGAAGAGAAAAACTAAGGATGACATGATAGCAGCCTTCCAATATCTCAGGGGCTGCCCCAAAGAAGAGGGAGTCAAGCTATTCTCCAAAGAACCAGAGGGCAGGACAAGAAACAATGGATGGAAACTAATCAAACAGAGAAGCAACCTGGAACTAAGGTGAAATTTCCCGACAGTGAGGACAATTAGCCAGTGAAACGGCTGGCCTCCAGAAGTTGTGGGTGCTCCATCACTGGAGGTTTTCAAGAAAAGCCTGGACAGTCACTTGTCTGAAATGGTCTAGGCCAGGGGTAGTCAACTGAGAACAGAATTCCTGAGCACAGCTGGCTCAGGAATTCTGGGAGTTGAAGTCCACGAGTCATAAAAGAGCCAAGGTTGACTACCCCTGGTCTAGGCCCTAAACTGTCTCTTGCCCCAGCAGGGGGTTGGACTAGAAGACCTCCCGGGTCCCTTCCAAACTTGTTCTGGTGTGTGTGTGTGCGTGTGTGTGTAACAGAGAGAGCGAGAGCGAGAGCGAGAGAGAGCCCTTCCAAACATGTTTTGTAGTGTGTGTGTGCGATCGAGCCCTTTCTCCCATCCCGCCCTCACCGGTCTCGTAGTCCAGCGGGATCTGGATGTCGGTAAGGTCTCCGAAGGGGATGAAGGCCGCGTGCAGCACCCGTTCGTCCACCTCCTCGGCCAGCCCACCTGCAAGAAGCCCGGTCAGGCCAGTCAGGCCGCGCGTCGCCCCCCCCCCCCCCAGCGCCGCCGCCGCCGCTCACCCACGTAGAGAACCCGCTTGCTGGAGGCCATCGCTGCTGCGCTCACCTCGCCAGGCGTCACTTCCGGGCGCCCGGGCCGCAACAGCGCCCCCAGAGGCAGGAGGACCCGGCGCCGGACATTGCCATAGGTTCTCCTGCTTGAGCGGGGGGGGGGGGGGGCTGGACTAGAAGACCTCCAAAGTCCCTTCCAGATTCTATTCTATTCCTATTTCATTCCTTTTGGAGCTTGCACCCGGCACCTTCCAGGCTGCCCTCCCTGCTGGAACAGCGCTAAATCCAGCTCTTATTTGAATCAGGCTCCCAATGAATGTAAACACAGAATCTGAAAGCCAACAAACTGAGCCAAACCTGCCTCCTCTCCAGCCCATGTTAAGGAAACTGAAGAATGTTTCCCATCTCAGTGATGGGAGAGGGAAAGAAATCCAGGAGAATCCACCAATCCCTCTTTTTAATCATCTAAAGAGGACAGCACTGTTTGCCTGCCCTCTGTCTGTGGCAGGATAGGCACTGTTAGTAGGCTCAACTTTGTGTTTCTAATCCTATGTTACCTGTTCAGAATTGCAGTTTGAGAACCATATAAGTTGCATCCATGCATGCATGCATGTTACACAGGTATAATTTTCTGCCAATTTCAGGACTGAAAGAGCACTCTAACCCAGGTCATGAGGAAGAGCCTAGAACCTTCCTTTCTCATTTAAAATCCAACAAAATAAAATGGGGAATTTTGAGTAAAAGGATCACATACAGTTCAAATTTTATTTGGCATTTGCTGCCACAAGATGTGACACCTGACAAATAACTGTAGAGGATTAGGCGCTCTCAGAGATGAAGAAGCCTTTCAGCCTTTGACGCTACTCAGCTAGGCAGGAAACAGCTAGTTTCCAGCAGCAACAGCTCAACCCCAACAGCAAATAAGATGCAAGAATATTTAGGCCTTTCATCTGACCTAACATATTTTTTTTTCTTTTACTTAATTCAATAGATTACAAAGCTTTTTATCAGATGATTGCACATAAATTGAGAAAAAAAGTTGAGAAATTACTAAATGAGATTGTATAAATTTGTCAGATAGTTTTTTCTCTTCAGATTGTTTGCATGCAAGATCTTGGATATACTCAAAGGATTTGTATGCCGATTAGTATTTTCCTGAAATGTAAGGCAAATAACATTGGAATATTCTTACGCTTTCCTCACACAGCTTGTTAAGGTGACTTGAGGTAATCAGGAAGCACTCACTAGAAAATCTAGAACTAGTTGATTCTCAAGAGTTGTGCTACTTTATATGGACTCCCGTATAAAGCTACATGAATAATCAACCTCTTATTCCAGTTGCTAGTGGGTGTCCCAACAAGAAGGGCCCTTGAAGAGTTTCAAATCAGTTCAATGTGGCTGCATCAGAATCCCACAAGGACTGCAGATAGACAGGCAGCAATTTCATAAAATACTTCTATTTATTGATTTTGCAAATGGGATTGTCTGATTAAAACCAAGTCCAAAAATGTCATTATCCCACATGGAAAAACAAGATGTCCGCCTTTTGGCCAGGGGTATGAATTCTTGCATATGGAACCTGATTTTTGTTTTTAGTATTTTTAAACAAGGCATATTAAGAGCTTTACACACTGAAAAGTATTGAGATATGTTGCATTATGTTGAAATACGCAGAATGAGATGATTTCTTCAGAGAGCCCATTTGTCCTTTACAAGACCTAGAGAAAAAAAGAACACTTTAGATGCTGGAGCAACTGTCTGGGAGCTTCCCATTACTTGCAGACATGAGGAGGCAGCATCCCACCTTTTAGAGTTCCAGAGAGAATCCGCCAGTTTTAGGAGGACTCTGTTCAATTCTATGGATCTATTCGGGGTACTAAATTTAAATAGAGGAAAATTCTAAATTTTAGACAATTATTTAAATCATTGGACATTCATTATGACGTTTTCTTAAATGGCAGAAAGCTAGTCGATGAATAATGTATTTGAAGGAACAGCCCCCACTCATTTTCACGAGCAGAAAGTATAGGAAATTATCCAGGAGCCAAACCATATTTGCTCCCTTGATGCTGCTGCTTTTCCACACAAAAGAGACCTTAGCAGGCTACTGACTGGTCAGGAACGCAATAGGGCTGGTCAGCAAAGTCATGGGCCAGGACTCAGGGACTTACCAGCATCCTTGGCTTACGAGGTAGCAGTAACGATGCCCACCTTTTGGGCAGCTTCCTTCTTTGCTTGGTGAGCTTGTAGCACCGCCACAGCCTCCTCCACCTAGGATGGAGAAATTGCATTGATGGGAGGGATATACAGCTACCCATACCCCACCCCACCCCCGTATGAGTACCCGGTGTGCAAACGTGGCTGAATAATTCAATAAAGTAGGAACAGTGCTTCAGAACTGGTGTGGGTGTGCTACTGTTCCTGTCAGTGGCTCCCTGAAGGAGCTGCACTCGAGATCCGAAGAGATCTGTGGCTCTCCCTGATGGTCACACTCCAGCAAGCCAGCAGAAGCAGAGAGCAGCCAATGCTCCTGACCCAGGATTGGGGACCATTAGTGCTTACCTTGGAGCGGAGGGATTCTGGAGACTCCAGCATGTGTAGCAGCTCTGAGTTGTCAATCTCCAGCAGCATCCCAGTGATCTTCCCTGCCAGGCTGAGGTGCATTGCCTGGATCAGCGGAAAGAGACGTTCTCCTGAAGAAGCAAAAATCAAGAGAGTTGATGACTTTATTTTATTGAGCATATGGCATCCTGAGTCTACTCATAGTGAAGTGTTTTAAGCCAGGAGATCACAAGAATTGCCTGCTGCTGTTGTGGAAGAATTAGCCAACTCTGTGTCGTTGCCCAGGGGACACCTGAGTTTAGGATTCCTACACTTTTCAGGGAGACTTGTTCCCCTAATCCATAACTATTTTGCACATATGGCTAGGACAGAAGAGCCATGCAGATGCTGAAAACCCCCTAGATGCCCCAAGGGAGAGATGAGAGAGGGACTGGCTCACCCAGCATTTGCTTTTGCTCCTGGGGAGGTGCAGCAGCCAGCATGGATGCTGTCAAAGGCTCTTGTCCCTGCACGTGAACAGCAGGCTGTGGGGCCTATGAGGAAACCAGGGATTTTGCCATTAGCACAGCCCACAAAGATATCATGGAAGCAATTCTACCAAATTTAGAAGACACACGAAAAATAAAATGCTCAAGAGAAGGACATACTTTCCTCACCAAAGTAAAAAAAAAAAGGCTTCTCCCTTAGCTGAGGAAATAGCTCATTGAAGTGAAAGAGCAACATCAAGGATTAAAATATACTAAATGATTTGAGACTGTTCCCTGATATTTTATCTAAAATGGCAACATCTCCTACCAATCAGTTTACTGAAAACTCTTAGGAATGACTTACAGCAGTTTCTCACATTTAAGACGGGTGGACTTCAACTCTCAGGATTCCCAAGCCAGCAACGCCAGCCGGTTGAAGTCCATCTGTCTTAAAGGCGCTGAGTTTGAGAGACGCTAACCTAGAGCCAAAACTGCTCTCCTGGGCATGTTATGCCAGAGACAGTACAACACTAACAAGCATGAAATAATTCTTTGGATTACTAGGTGCAAAGCTGAGTGGTTTACATCTGCCAGAACATGTCTATGTGCACGGCAGCACAAAAGTCATCATTCTTTGCAAGAAACAACTATGGCTTTGTAGGTCAGAATGTAAATTGCTGCTCAAATATCAAAAGCCTACTTAGTTGGAGCCTAGAAAACCACTGCATTTTCACAGTGGAGAAAAAAAAAACTGTGGAAGGTCTCAAATAGGAAAAAAGAAATATCATTCCCGTTTCTATCTGAAACCCAAAGACTTGGCCAGGGCTGCTGTTGGGTTGAAATCAGGCACCAGACCTGCTAGGGTTCTTCCAAGGCTTTGCGTTACCTGTAAAGGCTGGACTGCTGGGTGGGGGCTGTGGATGCCTGCAGCATATTTGTATGGTGGAACAGCCCTGGGAGCTTTGGTGACTACAGGTGGCCGAGGAGCCAAATTTGGGGCTGTGGCGGCAACCCCTGTTTATACAGAGAAATTGTGGAGTATCAGAAGCTTATCAAAGAAGTTTTTCATTAGCATGCATTAATCTTGTTTGAGGAACCACAGACAAATGTTTTATTTCATGTAAGCATGTCTTAAACCGATACTAGCAATAATCCAGGCAGTTTATTTGAATTCCAATCTATTATTTCCTTTACTGATATATTGGTTGAATCAAAAAGCTTCTGCTACAGTATGGCAACCTTGTTCAACAATTTAATACCTTCCCTAAATATTTTGGGGAAATATCTCTTAAATATTTCCCTAAATATCCCCCCCCCATACACATACGCCTCACGTTCCCAATCAGCATATTAGCTGAATTGGCTGGAAACTCTGGAAGTTGCAATTTCAGCACCTCCAAAGAGTTGGCTTAGACAACTATTTCTTTCTTTCTTTCTTTCTTTCTTTCTTTCTTTCTTTCTTTCTTTCTTTCTTTCTTTCTTTTTCTTTCTTTCTTTCTTTCTTTCTCATTCATTCATTCATTCATTCATTCAAAAGATTTGTAGCAAATGTCACATTTACTACCAGAAGAATCTGTCCAACAGCTACTGGATAGCTGGTAGGTATATCAGATCCATCAGTTAATCAACGTTAACTGATGCTTCTGCGAGGGTGGGTGTGTGTCTGCAAGTCTGTCTAAACCTAACAAATTATAAATTCATATTTGTTTAAAAAATAAATGAAAAGATTCCACCTCTGGGCAAAGTGCTTACCAATCCTCTGGGGAGCACCAGGCAAACCACGTGACGCTTGAGCAGCGCTTGTGGGAGCCAAATGCCGTAGAGTGGGCCGCGGCCCAGACTGGCGCATACTGTTGGGCATACCTTGGAAGCCTAGTTTGGTTTTCAAGAAATGGGGTGGGAGGAGAGAAGGGAAGAGCAAATTATTGGCCAGTTACATTAGAAGAGCCCTATCAAGTTAAAACTGGAGGGATGGTCATCCCTGGAAAGAGGCCTGTGTGAGACCCCACCTCCCTAGGAAACATCCTTGGTTGCCTTTTAGGATAACATGGCATTCTTACACAGGCCTTGAGAGAGAGGGGTCAGGGCTTCCAAGGACAAACTGCTCTTCCCCACATACCTTGAGGCCTTCCGCCTGGCTGCCAGCGTGGACTGGGTCTCATCTGAGTTATCTGGTTAGGTGCATAGTACGTGGGTCTGTTCTGAGCCTGGAAAGTAAAGGGGGCTGCAACAGGATCAGTCCTGCAACATGTTTTCATTGCCCTCTTACAATACTACTGCCTTAATCCCAGGAAAAAAGCAGAAAATGCTAAATTGTATATCATCCCAAACTCTGATGCCATACCTAGCTTCAGTTTTTTTAACTCTGCTAAACCACCGCTATTTCAAATATTGTTAAAAATATGTTCACAACAAACCTCAGCCTTTGCGCACTAGACTGAAAGCAACAAAGATAATTAGGGGAATGGAGGCTAAAACATATAAGGAACGGTTGCTGGAATTGGGTATGTCTAGTCTAATGAGGAGAAGGACGAGGGGGGACATGATAGCAGTCTTCCAGTATCTCAGGGGCTGCCCCAAAGAAGAGGGAGTCAGGCTATTCTCCAAAGCACCTGAAGGCAGGATGAGAAGCAACGGATGGAAACTGACCAAAGAGAGAAGCAACCTGGAATTAAGGAGAAACTTCCTGACAGTTAGAACAATTAACCAATGGAACAACCTGCCTCCAGAAGCGGTGAATGCTCCAACACTGGAAGTTTTTAAGAAGAGAGTGGACAGCCATTTGTCCGAAATGGTATAGACCAGGTTTCCTGCCTGAGCAAGGGGTTGATGACCTCCAAGGTCCCTTCCATCATCATCATCATCATCATCACTACTACTATTACTATTACTACTATTAACACTTCCTGGAAGAAGGCAAAGCCCTTTTCCAAAGCACAAGTCCATGAAGCCCCAGGAACTGAATTCAGTTCGAAGGAGAATTCAGCTTATTAAGTTATTAAATTGTGGTGCATTTTGACTTTCATACAGGCATTTAAAATCATTCTGGAAGTGGTTTGGGCACAGAATGGCTGTTTCCGTTTCAGGATATCATTTCAAGCACATCCCTAATACACCAAAGCTTATTTTCCATTAACCAGGTATTTCACTAAGGCATTCCTGGAATGCATTTTTTGTTGTGAGCTTAAAACTTCCCCCAGGCATTTTAGATTCAAATGGATTCCTACAGCAGATCTATCTTGTGAAACAAAAGAAGAAAGAAAGCTATAAAGGCCCCAAGAATCTTAGTCCTTGTGGGAAACAGAAACCACCTGCTTTGGTAGGGGTTATGGGGGGGCACGGCTCCCCCCAGGACATTTGTATGGAGGACTCACCTGGGGCACTGCCGGCATGAAATACCCTCCAGAAGCCGGTTGGAACTGGCTGACAATGGTGTTCGCTGGCAGAGCTCTCATGCCAGCGATGCGCTGCAGGTACTGGTTGGTGAGGTGGGCCTTGCGCTCCTCCTTCCTCTGGGCCAAGGCCACGTACAGTGGCTTGGAGCCCACAATGCGCCCATTCATCTCGGTTACAGCTTTGGTGGCTTCTTCTGGAGAGGAGAAGCAGACGAAGCCAAAGCCTTTGCTTCGACCATCTTCCAGCATTACCTAATGAAAGGCAGGGACTGAGAAAAGGGCTGGCAGTTCTTAGTCCTTGGTGCTGATGTTCCTTGCCTCACCCGGGGAAATACTGCAGGAAGAGAAATACCCCAACATGGACTTCCCAGAGCCGGCTCTTCTTGCACAACGTCCAACAGCAGCACCGGGCATCCCCAAAGCAGCTTTTGCATTCCCCAGACCCACAGCTCCTCCCTCTTTCTTGGCCAGACATGGGAAGGGCATTGGCCCTGATCGGTCCCCAGCCTCTTTAGCACAGAAGGCAGGGTCAGCCCTCGGAGACTGGGTGGTCTCCCCTTTCCCAAGCGCCTGGTTCACTGCCCAGGAGGCTCCCTGCAACATTGATTCTTAATTGGTAAGACTACCCCCTCAATACATTTTAGAAATGTTGTATTGAAGGTGATTTCTTTCAACAATTAGGAATGAACAAATTTCCCCAGATTCTCTTTTAAAAATTGGCACTATTTTGGCCACAGCGTGATAGACTGTAGTTTTTTTATTTAAAAAGCAGCAATTTCACATGTGAGTTATTTTAAAGGTACAGGTGGTCTTCATGACCAGTTGCTCAGTGACTGTTTGAAGTTACAACGGACCTACCTGGGGCTTACTTACAACCCTGATGGGAAGTTATGATGGTCGCCCTCTCATGGTCACATGCTCAGCAACTGGGCTGCATTGACAGCCATTTGCAGCATGCTGTAGCCATGTGACTGCATTTTACAACAGTTTTGCTGAAAACTAGCATTTACTTCTGATTTTAAGCAAAACCATGTGCATAGTGAACCGACAGCTCATATGAGCAAAACCACTGGTTCACTATGGGTGTTTGCTTAAGACCCTTGCAAAAAAGGCCATAAAGTTGGGTTAGTCACGTGACCCAAGCAAACTTATTTTAGAACCATCACAACTTACAACCGTCATGAGCAGGTTCCATTACGTTCATAAGTTGAGGACTACCTTTTGCTGAACTGGCATGTCTGTTCAAATTCTTAATTTCTTGTCTCTGGGGCCCAGCTGTTTCATTAACTATGGTGGCAGAACAAAATTCCCTCATATATTTTTTACATCTGATTTCCATTTACATCCTTTATTTCTACAAAAGATTCCAATTTTCCACTTCCATTCATTCACTCATTGTCACAATAGTTCTAAAGCCTTATTTGGGCAAATGGCTTAAAAGTGTCCCCCATGCAGGTGTGCAAGTCTTAGAACAGTTCAGGTGATGCTTGGTTCACCTGGAGGGATTCCTAGCTGTGGGACCCTTGCTCAGTGTCTGCTTAATTCCCTGCTGTCTTTACCTTGGCACTTGTGATGGACCCAAATGGAGAGAACTCCTTTCTCAGCTTCTCATCATCAATTGTGTCATCCAGGTTCTTGATATAGAGATTAACTCCCTCAAAAGAGGACAGAGATGTTAGCATGAGTTGATAACAGTGCAAAATGTGATGTTTCAATTGATTATGAGCAAAGCAGGATTTTCTTTTCTATCAACAACCAACCCCACACGTGCCATTAATTACACAGTCATTTGGAGTTGGGCAGCCTAGACATCTAACAAATAAAAAGTTGCAGGATCCAATCTGGGTCAGTTTAGTTTTCCAAGCTTTCAGACTCATGCTGAAGCCCATCCTCAGGGAACTTCTCTCTAGCAGAATGTGGCTCCTCACCCAGATTGGATCCTGCAATATTACCCTGTGACACATATATTTGCCTTCATTTGTAATAAAAAATTAGGAATGCCATGTCCTTTGCAGAAAGAAACACTAAATGTTCCAAAGCCGTAGAGACAAGTTCCTTTATAAGAGAATTTGCCTGGATTTGCTGTGGATTTCTGTAGCACCATCTGTCCCCAGGCCTGCACTGCACAGCCAGGATCAGGAAAGATTCAGGTGCATCTCCCGCCATGCCATTCCTTGGTCCTGTTTCCACTCCCTCCCTATTGAGGGAGTCTGGAGAGTCCTAAAGGAACTCAAAATTCACCGGGCTGCTAATCCAGAGGCTTCAAGTTTCAGCAGAGCACAAATTCGTGATCTACCTTATCCCAACAACAGTCCCTCAAATGCACACTCACTTTCTAACTTGGGAGCACTTTCCTTCTTCTAGAGGCAAAATACCTGGTAACGGCTGATCCTCTCCTGCTTCAGCTGCTCAAACCTGCGTTTCAGCTCTGCCTGCCGTTCCACCTTCTTCTGTGCACGACCCACAAACACAATTTTCCCATTGATATCTTTTCCATTCATTTCTTCTACTGCCTGTAAAAGAATTCAAAGCAGCAAATCCCTTGCAGACATACAGTCTTCCTTAGACACATGGTGCTGACTATTATTATATTTTCCTATGTTAATTTGGGATTAATAACCTCTGCACTCAACAAGCTAAAAACTGAAGCAAGTTCAAAGTGTTTACACAAACTTGGATAAATCTGGGACTTTCAGTTCTTCTTTGAATCACAGGATCCTCTAGCGCTCATTTAACTGAACAGCATTCACAGTTCTCCCATTGAAAGCCAAGGCTAAGGCCATTCCCAGACTGTTAGCTGGAATACTGAGACTCCTGGTTTGTTGAGCTGTTGCCTTTTGGTAATAAAATGGGAACTATCACTGACCACAGACTTGCCCTTTGCTTTATCCCCAACAGGCATCTAACAGAAAATCCAAAACAAAGGGATTTGCTCTCATTTTATTTCTGCAACATTCACCAGAGCTCCATTTTTCAGTTGAAAAACAGATCATGCCAGATCCACACAGTAGCCTCACAGTTTATACCTTGCTGGCTTCTTCATGCTTTTCAAAACTCACGAAGCCAAAACCTTTGGATTTCCCAGCCGGATCAGTCATCACTTTAACACTGAGGGTCTTACCTGTTGTTGGAAGAACAGAGTTAGCAAATATTACCCGGAGCAAAATTACAGAGAGAGCTTTTCAGAAGGAAAACTATTACTGAACAGATCATTACATTATTGAAACTAGTCCACATCAGGATGCCCACCAGCCCGCTGTCTGGAATACTAGATGGTGTCTATGCACTGACTCTTTTCCTCTTAATTACCTCCTGAGCAGAATGACATACTCTCTTAATAATGTTGCTAAATTCTGTTTAATAGCTGGCAGAATTCATTAAAACCTTGCCAGCAACAGTGTCAACACTGTAACAATGGATGTTCCTGCTCTGACAACTGATGGAAATCGCAGCCATTTTCCTTTTACTTTTAACATGCTTTTTCTTCTGTTTAGAGATCATGTTTTGAAGGGGGGATGGGATGAATGCTTGAGCTCAGCTAGCCATAATAATAATGCAGCTCCCTGGGAACTCAAGGACACAAACCAGTAACTTTTTGGCGGGCTGAAGTCCGCTCTGAGCTAATTGGAGAATGTGAATTATGACTGTTTAGTGGGGGTGGGACTTGCAACTTGTTACTTTGTATCTGGGGGAAGGGAATCTAGTTTTGGGTTCAACTATGTAGTGCCGATACTTTGTTTCCTGAATAAAATGTTCTTTAAGGAAGAATTCTTGCCTTGAAGTTCTTTAATGGGTTTCATCTATCGGAACCCATATGATATGATTATGTCTTTATTTGCCTTTAATTTATTTTATTTTGTTAATCTTATTTTAGTACCGTTATTCTGCTCTTTTACCCTACTCTGATCGATGGTGAAATAAAATATAGGTGGTCCTTGGTTAATGACCCTAATTGGAACTGGCAACTTCACTGCTAAGCAAAGTGGTCACTAACTGGTAAATCATATGATCGTGACTGTGCTTTCCGGTGGGAAAGAGATGACTCAGTTTCATACTTTCAACTTTTGTTTGCCTCCACCGCCCTTTGGAATGCTCAAGTCCCTGCTAATAATCTTGCACACATTGAAAGCAATGTGATTGCTCTGGCAGCAGGAGATGATCAAGCAAAGAAATTGCCTACAGAAATCGCTTGCTATTTTTCTCCGCCCTCCCTCGCTCACAGAGCTATGACTGGAGAGAAAGAGATATCACTGTATTTCTTGAATAACATGCCTGTGGCTCCCAGCCTTGGGCGGTCAGCACAACTGCATTGCTTTTGGTGTATAAAAGAAGAAAAAGGTTACTCTCTTGCAATAAGCCCTTTCTCTCCAATCTTTCTGCTTTCCAGGGATGGGGAGAAAAAGAAAAAAAACGCAGATCAGGCACAGAACATTGCGTGCTGACTATAATGGCAATCATATGACTGAGGGATGCTACAAAGGTTGTAAATAGTTGTAAATGATCATAGAGTTATTTTTTCAGCCCCATCCGTTACTCTGAATGGTTGCTGAATAAACAGCCTGTGAGGAATACCTGTTCTTTCACTAATCTAAGACCCCAAACATATACATTTCCCAAAGGGGGGTGGTGGTTTCCTGAAGGATCTTCAATTTGCACAATTTATTAAATTCCACCTCCATTCATAAATAACCTATTGTTATCCTTTCTAATCTGGTAGAGAGCATAAGAAATAGCCTTGAAGGACAGGAAAAAGAGCCACTATGGAAAAAAGATTGAAAATAACTTGAGAAAATGTCAAGGACAAACCCCTCCCTAGTTCACATGATGATAAAGTGAGGGAGGGGGAAGCACATTTAGATTTGCAAGACTGCTATCAGCCCACCTAGAAGCCAATATCCTTTAGCTCCCAAACTATTTTTATTGGAATTGGTCTAGGAACAGACTCTCACAAGATTAAATGAGCTTCTCCCTCCCTTATCTTTATGTGAATTAGAGAGGACTTTTCTGAGAAGCTTTCTCAAGTTATTTCTTGACCAAGCTCAAGGCCCCGTTTCTGCCATTGCCTTGCAAGGCTATTCCTTATGCCCCATTCAAATCTTAAAACATCCAATCAGCCATCATTTATAAAGGCTTCAGTTGTCAGACGTGAACATAAAAGATCACTTTCTGGAAGACCCACCGTAGTTGCTGAAGAGACCCTTCAGCCTCTCGTCATCCATCTCATCCCCAAAGTTTTTAATATAGACGTTGGTGAACTCCTTGGCTTTGGCTCCCAACTCTGCCTCACGTTCTTTATGGGATTTAAATCGGCCAACAAATCTGGGTGACAAAACAATGACAAGCCCTGGTGAATGCTCTGCTCCTGCCCCCCAGGAGGAAGGCAAGGCAAGGTTTCAGGGAGAAAGGCAAAAGCAAGCAGCCGTGGGGGGGTGGGGGTGGAGGGAGGGGCGGCTTCAAAGGAGGACACAAGACCAAGCTGAAGAATCCCCTGTCCTGAAGCAGAGAGGCAGCAGGCCAAGGGGAGCCACTGACTGCTGGGCAGGATAAAGCCTCAGGGAGTTCAACCCAGCCCACAGCGGGGAGGCGTCAAGTGAAGCCAGACCCCCAGGGCAGGGGGTGTTGGCTGTGGCTTGGGCAGGGAAACTCACCAGCCCTGGAGGAGACAGGCAGCAGGCCAAAGCTTGGGCCAGGAGAACCAGCAGCCTGGTGGGTTAATACTGAGATGCATCATGTCTCAGCTTCTGGCTGAGACACTCACACTTTGCGGTCGTTCAGCAGCATGCCGTTCATCTTCTCAATGGCGCGGTCCGCAGCATCTTGTGTCTCAAAGTGCACAAAAGCATAGCCCTTGGAGCCATTCTCATCACACACCACCTGTAAATGACTGGGGTTGATTAGCCAGCATCAACAGGTCAGTTTACTTCATGTTAAGTGTTTCCCAAGGACAAATGGAAGATGCAAATTTTGCATCATGGTTGGCACCCCTATTGTGAATGCAGCTGTAAATCACTACAGTTCAATGTCTAAGGTAATTCTCAAAGGCTTTACTTATGAGCTCAGTTTCTCGGCTATTACTTCACTGCCGAGAAAGAAGCCATCAAAGAAAAAAAAAATTGCTGTCCCCACCCTCTTTCATCACTGGCCATATCCACCATTTACTCCAGCCCCTAATTACTTTGCAGATTTCCACGTTTTAGAAGTACCCAGTGTGTCACTGAAACATTATGCAAAGTGAGATTAGCTCCAAAAACTCTATAAAGGCGGCAGCTTAACTCTGATGTAAAGCAAGGATTGACAAGATGTTCCCCTGAGAAGTGCAAAACCCACCAAGCGATTATATGAGAGAGGGAGAGGGAGAGGGAGAGTCCATTTTTCCTGGCTCTGTTACACAAACCCACCTGTGCCTGATGCCACCAACCCAATCTTATCTGACATACATGGAGAATAAGGCCCAGCCAATTCCAAAGGCCGGTTCCATGCAATTCAGGAACCAGAACTGGCCTATGACTCACCTTGCAAGAAAGAATATTCCCAAAAGCAGAGAACGTGTCATAAAGTGCTTTGTTGTCTATGGATCTATCCAGGTTCTTGATGAAGACATTCCCTACACCCGATTTCCTCAAAGAGGGGTCCCGCTGAGACCACATGATGCGGATGGGCTTGCCTCGGATTACATCAAAGTTCATAGTATCCAGGGCCCGCTCAGCTGCAGCACAAAGAGCAAGAAAGAGACGGAAATTTTATCTTGAAAAAAGCAAGTGAGACTCCCATTGGGAATTCCTCTCTCAACACTTTCTCCTTAACCACACTGCAGATTTAGAGAGCATTTTCTCAGGACATCCTTCAGCTTGAGAGGTATATGGCATATGTATAGGGAGGCATATGTATATGCAGACATGCACACCTTCAAGTAAATCTGTCCATTTCCTCACAGTCTAGTATTTTTTTAATTATTTCTTCTTCTGGTGGTGTTTCTTCGTTCTTCCAGTATTGTGCAAATATAATTCTTGCCGCTGTTGTCACATGTAAAAATCAAGTATGTACTTTGCTTCTCAAGTTTTTCTGGCATTATACCTAATAAAAAAAATTCAAGTTTATAATCTATGTGTTTCTCTAACATTTTTTTTAACCAATTTTTGTCCAATATTTCCTTGAGGCTGTTCTTAAAGACCATCTGGAAGCTTCAACTGGTCCACAATGCAACGATACGGACAGTTATGGGTATTCCTCATGACACCCAAGTAATACCTCTGCGCCACAAGCTGCAGTGGCTCCCTATGCACATCCAGGTGAAATTCAGAGCAATGAAGCCTCGCATGGCACAGAACCAGGTTACACGCAGTCCTCGACTTACAACAGTTCACTTAGGGACCGTTCAAAGTTACAAAGGCACTGAAAATAGTGAGTTATGACCATTTTTCACACTTACACGTGATTTACATTAGGATGCGTGACAACTGACTCACATTTATGATGGTCGCAGTGTCCCGGTGTCAAGGGATCCCTTGTGTGACCTTCTGACAAGCGAAGTCAACAGGGAAACTGGATTCACTTAACAGCCCTCTTACTAAGTTAACAACTGCAGCGATTCACTTAACAACTGTGGCAAGAAAGGTCATAAAATGGGGGAAGACTCACTTAACAAATGTCTCACTTAACAACAGAAATTTTTGGCTCCATTGTGGTTGTAAGTCAAGGAATACCTGTATTTGTAAAACTGCCTTCTCACAAGAATATCTGCCCATCCACATATATTTATATACAGACACGCAATGTATGTGTGTGTGTGTGTGTATGTATGTATGTATGTATGTATGTGTTGTGTGTGTATTCCCATCTTTGTTACTTTATAAGTAACTTAAGACAGCAAGCATACATAATCCTCTTCCTCCTCCTATTTTCCTCACTACAACAACTTTGTGAGTAGGCCTGGCATGCTCTTTCTCTGAAATCATGTCATCCTGGGGGGGGGGGGAGGAAGCCTGCTTTCTTGGTACCAGCCCTCCCATTTGGAACTATCCCCCCCTCCCCCCCCCAAAGCTCAATGAACATTGGGTCCGGAGCCTGCAGGCCTCTCAAAAGGCCGTTGAGCCCTGTGTACTTGATTCAGGATGAGTTGTAGTTGGTGATATAGCCTACTTTAGCCCTGAACATTTTTAATTGCTTTATATTACCTCAGTGGTATATGTTGGGGGGGATTGTACTTTTATACAGAATCACAGCATTTGAGTTGGACAATTATAAACATGTTCTAAATAAATACATGTTCAAAGCTCACCATTTTCCTTGCAAGCAGACTATCCTAACTAACTTTCCACCACAGCCAAGTGAGCTCCAGGCAAGAGTCTCACTTTCTAGACCTTCTGCAACTGAGACACTCAGATAGGCCACTCATTCCTAAGGATTCTATTTTTATACTGAGCAGCATATTAAAAGCGGTGACATCTGCATACCAGATCCTGTTCACAAACTTCAGAAGCTTAGGAGTAAGTCTCATAGCAAGAACTACCTTAAATTGATTCAGAGGGTGAGGAGGGAATGCCTGATGCCAACACAAGATTGCATTCATTGCTCAGGTCAGCCTGGACAGGTTCAGAAAAACTAGCCAGGGTAGTGGCAGTCTGGTCTAATGCTTAAGGCACCAAACAAGAAAGCCAGAGACTGTGAGTTCAAGTCCCCCCCCCCTTAAGTCAGGAAAGCCAGCTAGGTGACTTTGGGCCAGTCAGCCTCTCTCAGCCCAGTCCACAAGGTTGTTGTTTTGAGGAAAATAGGAGGATGCTGGTGCATTGGATATGTTCACTCTTATTCATAAAAATAATAAAAGCAGGGTACAATTAAATTTAATTACATTAGTGCCTGACAATGGAAGACAGCTTGAGTAATAAGTGGCAGATAAGGAGACAAAATACAGGACTGGGATTTTGCCATTGATGCCAAAAAAAAGCAGCTGCCAAAAAAGCCAATGCAATCCTAGGCTACATCAGCAGTGGGATAGAATCAAGATCACGTGAAGTATTGATACCACTTTATAATGCCTTGGTAAGACCACACTTGGAATATTGCATCCAGTTTTGGTCGCTACAATGTAAAAAAGATGTCGAGACTCTAGAAAGAGTGCAGGGAAGAGCAACAAGGATGATTACGGAGCTTATGAAGAACTGTTGCAAGAATTGGGTATGTCTAGTCTAATGAAAGGGAGAACCAGGGGCGTCAGGATAGCAGTGTTCCAGTATTTCAGGGGCTGCCACAAAGAAGAGGGTTTCAACCTATTCTCCAAAGCACCAGGACAAGAAGCAATGGATGGAACTAATCAAGGAGATAACCAATCTAGAGCTAAGAATAAATATCCTAACAGTGAAAACAATTAACTAGTGGAATGGCTTCAGAAGTTGTGGATGCTCCATCACTGGAGACTTTTAAAAAAGGAGACTGGACAGCCATTTGTCCAGAATGATATAGGGTCTCTTGTTTGAGCTGGGGGTTAGACTAGAAGATCTATAAGGTACCTTTCAATTCTGTTATTCTGTTACTCTATTATTCTGATGCCTATATGACAACAAAGCTACCAATATGGCTTCTTAACTAAGGTTGAAGTCAATATTTGGGAAACTTGACACCTCCTGATTTTAACTCTCCCTATATCTGAAACATGGAAAAACCAAGCAGCTCTCAGGAGTAAAAATGCTACACAGCCAACTCTCATCAGTCACACAAAACACAATTCTTAATTGATCCAGCTCTAATTCAAGGCAGAGGAAGTGGAAATATTCTCTATCGATACCTCCCAGTCTCTTCCTAATTCAACAATTCAAACATGTATCCCGCATTACCTAAACAGGGTTTGTCACAAATAATGGACAAGGATGCAGCCAACGTTGGTGGTGTTTTGTTCCAAGAACTGTCCAGGACCATACTGGACATAGAGTGGGGGAAGGACCGGTGTAACCTGTGCTTTCCAAGATGAATTGTGGATCAAGGTTTTAGTTGAGAGACAAGGCTCAGTTGTCTTTCTTTATCAAAAGTAGCATCCATTTCAAGTAGCACTTTAGTCAGCTAGTTAAATCAGGCAACATTTATTTATAGCAGGAAGGGGTGTTCCAGACAGAGATGCTGGTAACTCCAGCATATCTCTTTGCAATTGAAAGGGAAAAGCAATTCGAAACTGAAGCAAGTAATGCAATTTGGGGGAATCTTTACCTGCACAGACATTTCTCCAATACTCAGTTACCTGCTAATAAAAACTACTAAAGCAAAGATGGTTTTGGTTTGAGCTTTGGGACAGATATGGTAGAAGTCATCTGGTATTGTGGAATGTTCTACCTTTATGAAACACTATCAGAAATTAGCTTTGCTGATAATGGATGCAGATGCATATATAAAATTTCTATCCCATCTTCTGAATCAAGAAAGTTTCCTCATAGGTGTATTATAATACCAGTGTTCATTCCGTACCTCTGTGACGTCTATGATGGTTCCCGGGTAATTTATTGCCACCTTTCAGCAGTCTACAGTTCCCTCGAGTCATATTATTATGGCAGAACAAGAAATAATGTATCGATCCATTCATGTCCCTGATGGCTAATGAAAGACCATTTCAAGGCTGAGTAGAATTACCCAGAACAAAATCCTGTGAAGTAACATGGAACACACCTTACATTTCTGGTTATATGGGAAACACCAAAACGGAAGGTAAGCTATAAACCATGGTTTACACACCACACTGGCAGGGTTCACACAAAATGTTATGTTGAAAGAAAAAAACCTCCCACATTTTAACTCAGTGGGATGTGTGACCTAATTCCTGAGAGCAACCCTGAATCTCAGCTTCTCTTTAGAGGTGGAGTTGGAGATGCTCCAAAATAACATTATTCATTTATGTCCAGCCTAGTGACGCCCTTTTCATGATACTGTGTGAGCATCCTTTTAGAATTGGGATCAATCTTTAATCTGAAACTCACAGTTGGACACAAAGTTCAAATTTATATACTCATACCAGAACACTTCTCTAGAAAGCAGCCCTCTCTCCACTATGGGCAATTTAGCTACATCTTCCTTCTCCATTGCTCAGGCAGTCAGAGAGCAGGAAGGCTCTTCATTAAGAAGCCGAATCCTCTGCCTCCTCTGCCTCTCTCAGGGAGGGAGCAGCTCACAAGAGGAAATCATCTGTGGAACCACATTCCGATAAGTCCATTGGGCTCTTTTGGGGGGCATCCACTACATTCGTCAATTAAAGCCAACTTTCAAACATAACAGAAGGACCTGCCCTAAGACACCCAGGTGAGATCACGCCTTCTCTCTCAAAATACCCCCCTTTTCAACCCTCTTTTCAGGACATGGTCCCTGGATGACCACCCTCAACAAGGGCCCCCCCGGTCCTCTTCAGGGACAGGGACACGAGTGGGCGAGGGGAATCCCAGCGTCCCAGTGCGACAGGCTGACTGGCTGGGAAGTTGAGGAAGGTGGCACTAGGAAACCACATTTCCTTTGCTGCCAAGGAGCCCACCTGGAGGCCGTACCAGGCCAGCAAACAAGACACCTGAGCTGGCCTGGACTCTCACTATTTGAGATGTGAAAGGCCTGTCCAGGGAGGCAGGGAGGGAGCCCGGCGCTAAATCTGGGCCTGGAGCTCCTACAGCGGTTTTACCCCCACCGCAGCAAGTTTAAGGGGGGGAGGGGGCTCCGCCTCCCAGAATCCCCCGCAGCATGCTCTGGGGCCGGCTCACGCTGCCTGGGGGATTCTGGGAGTTGGGGGCCCGGCGGTCGCCCTGCAGCCCATCCGGAGGCCCCGGGCCGGAGGGACGTCGGGGAGACTCACCGTCGCCGGGCTGCTGGAAGTTGACGTAGGCGTAGCCCAGCGAGCGCCGGGTGATCATGTCCCTGCAGACGCGGATGGAGAGGACGGGCCCGGCGGGGCTGAACTTCTCGTAGAGCAGCGCCTCCGTCACCTCGGGGTGCAGGTCCCCCACGTACAGCGATGCCATCGGGTAGCTGCTCCCGGCGGCGGCGGCGGCGGCGGCGTTCATCTCGGCAGGCGGGCAGGCGGGCGGGCGCGCGGCCGTTCCGAGAAAGTGCGGCGAGCGGGGCAGGCAGGGGCAGCCTCGGGCAGCCAGTCCGCGCGCCGCGAAGGCCTGCGGGCGGGGATCCGGGCCTCTTCCTCCGAGGAGCTCCTCCCTTCCCGCCGCCTCCTCCCCGCCAAGCTGCGGCAGAGGGCGCCCCGCGGAGGCCTTCAGGGGCTGCTCCGAGGCCGCCGTCGCCGCCCACGCCGCCGGGCCTGCAGGGGCCGCCCGCAGCGCAGCCGCAGCCGCAGCCGCAGCGGGCGGGGGCGGGGCGGAGGGGCTGGACAGCGCCCCTGGCGGCGAGGCCGGGAGCTGCCGCACGGAAGGGAGGGGGCTCCCGTCCGGCAGGCGCTGCCTTCGGGTCAGGCGTTGTCCGGCTGCTGGAGGGTCTCGCCTTGGTTTCGGGGCTGTATTGACAGCTACATTGTACAGATAAAGCTGATACAGGTAGTCCTCGCGTTACGACAACAATTGTACCCAAAATTTCTGTTGCTAAGTGAGACATTGGTTAAGTGAATTTTGGCCCATTTTATGACCTTTCTTGCCACACTTGTTAAGTGAATCACTGCAGTTGTTAAATTAGCAACACGGTTGTTAAGTGAATCTGGCTTCCCCTATGGACTTTGCTTGTCAGAAGGTCGCACAAGGGGATCACATGACCCTGGGACACTGTGACCGTCATAAATATGAATCGGTTGCCAAGCATCTGAATGTAAATTACAAGACCCTGGGGATGCTGCAACAGTCATAATGTGAAAAATGGTCATAAGTCGCTTTTTTCAGTGCCGTAACTTTGAACAGTCACTAAGCAAACTGTTGTAACTCAAGGACTACTGTACTTTATCACTTTTTTCCTTTTCTTTTCTTTTTTGGTCAAGTTTTTGACGCTCTGCTAGACGACTGGTGGTACTCGGATATTGCCATATCCTAAAAGTGGTACAATGAGTGAAAAGGTTGAAAAGCCCTGCTCTAACAGATGAAGAGGCTAGGGCTGCCAGTATGAAAGAATTTATTAAAATGCTGTCTTTAATACCTCAGAAGAAAACAGGCAATTGCCAGTATTTGGCACCCAAGGGGAAAAAAGGCAATTAGTCCAACTGGGAGCAAAAGAAAATATTAAGGGTGAATGGAAGCTTCCAGATGGAAGACAGATGTTAAATGAACAAATAACTAGAGAATTATTAGCTATTTTACATCAGGGAAGTCATTGGGGAACACAAGCATTGTGTGACACTTTTCTGCAAAAATATGGTTGTATTGGAGTCTGTACTGTAGCACAACAAATAAGTGGAATATATTTCATTTGTAAAGAGACCAACAAACAAAATCTGTGCCAAAATACCAAAAGGGCACACTCAGACTCAGGTCAGAGTACATGACACAGGAAATACAAAGCCTCAAATAGGATCAGGAAACAACCTCAAGAGCCTCCGAAGGTATTAAAAACCCACCCCTTCCAGCAATATGTGGTCATTTTTCCTGGAGCCATGCTTCTGGCTGGCTCTCCTCTTCAATAAACTGCAACCTTCTTTCTAAAGCAGTCTCCATTTTGTTTATTCCCATCGTGGAATAAAGATTTTTCTTTCAACAGATCAATTATATCTATTCTAATCAACACCAGAGATGCTGTCAAATGCATAGCTGCACAGCTAGATGCCACCAGTAGAATGTGTATGAGAGAAGAAAATGACCAAAGTAGTGAAGACATTGAACAAGATTATGAAACTTATTAGTGTTTAAAAGGCAATAGACGAGAAGAAAAAGATATAGACTTGAGTATTGCTTCTAAAGTTTTAAAACTTCAGAAAAGATGTTATATGTAGATGTTATAAGATAAGCAGTATAGTATTTTTATAATCCATGAAATATGAAAACATTGGGATGGTGTATTTAAATGGAAAATCTGGATATTTATATGATTAATACTGAGAAAATTGATAAGAATGGTTTGAATATTAAGGGGAAATTAAGCTTAAATAAGAATTATGAAAATAGGATACATAGTGAACTAATAAGATGATTTTTATAAAAACACGTTGATAAATGTCATATATGAACGTTATTTGTACAAACATGAAAAAATGTTTATATTTAACCATTTATGGATTGAAAATATAAAGAATTATACTTGTTTAAAGTTGAAGAAGAAAAATACTATTGGGAGAAGGGAAGATCAAAGAAATATACTATTAATTAATACACTAATTATGGAATTAAAAAAAATTATTATTGACTTAATTAGCTACTATTGTTTTTCTCAAAATATATGAACCAAGACAACATGCTGTACACTAGGCACTAAGGATTGTTATTGTAAAAAATGAATAAAACATTTTTTAAAAAAATAAAGTTTTAATTATAGTTAAATAACTTGGAAAAATTAGTATTAATACAGTTAAACAAAATGGCTCCAAAGCCTGGAAAAGGTAAGGGAGGGGGGAGTACTTTCTGAGCAGTAGCTAGGGTGTTAGGGTTAGGTCACCATGAACTCATAGAGCAAAATGGACATCGCCAACAAATTCGGAGTGCTTGGGTATGGTTAGGAAGGCACTGACTTTTCTAGCCTGCCCTATCTATGTTTCCTGGTAAAATACATGGGAAAATCCCATTGGAGGAAAATTCCACTTAGGGTTAGGGTTAGATCACCATGAACTCATAGAGCAAAATGGACATCGCCAACAAATTCGGAGTGCTTCGGTATGGTTAGGA
>NW_015386428.1:1494605-1497981 GCF_001527695.2 Protobothrops mucrosquamatus
CGCCAACAAATTAGGAGTGCTTGGGTATGGTTAGGAAGGCACTGACTTTTCTAGGATGCCTTATCTATGTTTCCTGGTAAAATACATGGGAAAATCCCATTGGGGGAAAATTCCACTTAGGGTTAGGTCACCATGAATCCGGAGAGGAAAATGGACATTGCCAACAAATTCGGAGTGCTTGGGTATGGTTAGGAGGGCATTGACTTTTCTAGCCTGCCCTATCTATGTTTCCTGGTAAAATACATTGGAAAATCCCATTGGAGGAAAATTCCACTTAGGGTTAGGGTTAGGTCACCATGAACTCATAAAGCAAAATGGACATTGCCAACAAATTCGGAGTGCTTGGGTATGGTTAGGAGGGCACTTACTTTTCTAGGCTGCCCTATCTATGTTTCCTGGTCAATTACATGGGAAAATCCCATTGGAGGAAAATTCCACTTAGGGTTAGGTCACCATGAACTCATAGAGCAAAATGGACATCGCCAACAAATTCGGAGTGCTTGGGTATGGTTAGGAAGGCACTGACTTTTCTAGGATGCCTTATCTATGTCTCCTGGTAAAATACATGAGAAAATCCCATTGGGGGAAAATTCCACTTAGGGTTAGGGTTAGGTCACCATGAATCCGGAGAGGAAATAGGACATTGCCAATAAATTCGGAGTGCTTGGGTATGGTTAGGAAGGCACTGACATTTCTGGGATGCCTTATCAATGTTTCTTGGGAAAATACATGGGAAAATCAGATTGGGGAAAAATTCCACTTAGGGTTAGGGTTAGATCACCATGAACTCATAAAGCAAAATGGACATCGCCAACAAATTCGGAGTGCTTGGGTATGGTTAGGAGGGCACTGACTTTTCTAACCTGCCCTATCTATGTTTCCTGGTAAAATACATGGGAAAATCCCATTGGAGGAAAATTCTAATTAGGGTTAGGTCACCATGAACTCATAGAGCAAAATGGACATCGCCAACAAATTCGGAGTGCTTGGGTATGGTTAGGAAGGCACTGACTTTTCTAGGATGCCTTATCTATGTTTCCTGGTAAAATACAAGGGAAAATCCCATTGGGGGAAAATTCTACTTAGGGTTAGGTCACCATGAACTCATAGAGCAAAATGGACATCGCCAACAAATTCGGAGTGCTTGGGTATGGTTAGGAAGGCACTGACATTTCTGGGATGCCTTATCAATGTTTCCTGGTAAAATACATGGGAAAATCCCATTGGAGGAAAATTCCACTTAGGGTTAGGGTTAGATCACCATGAATCCGGAGAGGAAAATGGACATTGCCAACAAATTCGGAGTGCTTGGGTATGGTTAGGAGGGCACTTACTTTTCTAGGCTGCCCTATATATGTTTCCTGGGGAAATCCCATTGGGATTCTAGGCTGCCCTATATATGTTTCCATGGGAAATCCCATTGGGATTCTAGGCTGCCCTATATATGTTTCCATGGGAAAATCCCATTGGGGAAAATTCCACTTAGGGTTAGGGTTAGGTCACCATGAATCCGGAGAGGAAAATGGACATCGCCAACAAATTCGGAGTGCTTGGGTATGGTTAGGAAGGCACTGACATTTCTGGGATGCCTTATCTATGTTTCCTGGTAAAATACATGGGAAAATCCCATTGAGGAAAAATTCCACTTAGGGTTAGGGTTAGATCACCATGAACTCATAGAGCAAAATGGACATTGCCAACAAATTCGGAGTGCTTGGGTATGCGCATGTGCGAGGATGGCGGACCTGCTGTTTTCGGCTCCGTAGTCTCCGCGGGGTCCTCAGCGGAGATGGGGGAGCCTTGAAAGGTCCGGGGGTGCTCGCCGGCCGGAGTTGGAAGGAGGAGAGGGTCGGCGAGCGAAAAGGACGAGTCGGACCGCGGGACCACCCGGGCGGAGCCGTGAGTGTAGAGCGGAGCAGCCGAGCAGCCGAGCGGAGAGGCCTGGCGGAGAAGTCGGAGAGGCCGGGCGAGTAGAACGGAGCCGGGCGGCCGGGGAAACCGGCGGCGGGTCGTCTCGGGGCCTGGCGGAGAGGTTGGAGAGGCCGGGCGAGGAAAGCGAAGCCGGGCGGCCTGGCGGAGAGGTTGGAGAGGCCGGGCGAGTGGAGCGGAGCCGGGCGGCCGGGGAAGCCGGCGGCCGGTCGTCTCGGGGCCTGGCGGTCGTCTTGGGGCCTGGCGGCCGGGAATATCGGAGGCCGGTCGACTTGGGGCTTGGCGGCCGGGAGGGTCGGCGGCCGGCCGACGTGGGGCCTGGCGATGCGGGGCCTGGCGGCCGGGAGTACTGGCTGCCGGAGGACTTGGGGCCTGGCGGCTGGGAAAATCGCCGACCGGACGTTTCGGGGCCTAGCGGCCAGGAAGAACGGCGGCCGGATGCGGCGGCGGCCTGATACGGCGACGGCCAATGGCTCGACGCGACGGCAGCTCGGCGGCCCTGGGAGGACTAACGACATGGGGCCATGGTGGCCTAACGGCCTGGCGGGGCCGGGGTGACCCGACGGCCTGTAAAAGGGAGGAGGCATACAGAGACAAGGCATATAGCGGCCCGGGGGTTGTGCCGGCTCAGCGGCGTGTTATACAGCGGCCCGGAGGACGCACCAGCACAGTAGCAGAGCGGCCCGGGCGGAAGAACGGCCCGGGCGGAGGACAGGGCCCAGGGGGGCCCTGGGGACCTATGTGACTGTGCTTGGCGGGCCCGGAGGCCTTTGCTACTGGCCGGACGACTTTGACTGTAATTCCCTCCCCTCCCTCCCTTTTCTTTCTCATGGGGGGTGCAAAGACTTACGACATCGTCTTCTTCTAACCCATCAAACCCCTTGACCACCACCACGAGGACTTTCCCTCTCCCGACTCTGCTGTTGGACCTCCCGCCATGATTTGGACTTGTATTCCAGGAGGGAATTGCTAGCCCTGCGCAACTCCCCCATCGCGCAGGCATGGCCCAACACGATCCCGAGGGCCAGCCTTAATGAAAGGGTTTGGAACCCCGAGAGGTGGCACTTAGCGGCAGCAGGGAGGGATCTAAGAAGGAGGAAATTATATACCTTCTTGGAGGGATGTTTTGTTAAATTTTTAGGGGGTTCGGGGTTGGCCCGAGGGGAACCTGGGGAGTCCTCTCGGAGGCCAAGGCCGGTCCCGTCGGGGGGGCGCGGAGTGGTAAGGGAGGAAACTGGGGGGCTGGCAGAGGGTGGTGTGATAGGTACGGTTAGTGGGAGGGGCAGGTATGGCGGGAGCAGAGGACCATATCGGGTTTCGGGAGCACGCACACGCTGCCTACAAGCTTGTGGGTGCTCCGATCCTCAGAGCTCTGCTCGATCCCCAGGAACCTTAGATCCTCCGGCCCGGGCCCACCGGCTGATGTTATGCAACGCCAGGTCCGTGG
>NW_015386428.1:1501999-1503168 GCF_001527695.2 Protobothrops mucrosquamatus
ACTTAGGGTTAGGGTTAGGTCACCATGAACTCATAAAGCAAAATGGACATTGCCAACAAATTCAGAGTGCTTGGGTATGGTTAGGAAGGCACTGACTTTTCTAGGATGCCTTATCTATTTTTCCTGGTAAAATACATGGGAAAATCCCATTGGGGGAAAATTCCACTTAGGGTTAGGGTTAGGTCACCATGAATCCGGAGAGGAAAATGGACATTGCCAACAAATTCGGAGTGCTTGGGTATGGTTAGGAGGGCACTGACTTTTCTAGGATGCCTTATCTATGTTTCCTGGGAAAATACATGGGAAAATCCCATTGGCGGAAAATTCCACTTAGGGTTAGGGTTAGGTCACCATGAACTCATAGAGCAAAATGGACATCGCCAACAAATTCAGAGTGCTTGGGTATGGTTAGGAAGGCACTGACATTTCTGGGATGCCTTATCAATGTTTCCTGGTAAAATACATGGGAAAATCCCATTGGAGGAAAATTCTACTTAGGGTTAGGTCACCATGAACTCATAGAGCAAAATGGACATCGCCAACAAATTCGGAGTGCTTGGGTATGGTTAGGAAGGCACTGACTTTTCTAGGATGTCTTATCTATTTTTCCTGGTAAAATACATGGGAAAATCCCATTGGGGGAAAATTCCACTTAGGGTTAGGGTTAGGTCACCATGAATCCAGAGAGGAAAATGGACATTGCCAACAAATTCGGAGTGCTTGGGTATGGTTAGGAAGGCACTGACATTTCTGCGATGCCTTATCAATGTTTCCTGGGAAAATACATGGGAAAATCCCATTGGGGAAAAATTCCACTTAGGGTTAGGGTTAGGTCACCATGAACTCATAAAGCAAAATGGACATTGCCAACAAATTCGGAGTGCTTGGGTATGGTTAGGAGGGCACTGACTTTCCTAGCCTGCCCTATCTATGTTTCCTGGTAAAATACATGGGAAAATCCCATTGGAGAAAAATTCCACTTAGGGTTAGGGTTAGGTCACCATGAACTCATAAAGCAAAATGGACATCGCCAACAAATACGGAGTGCTTGGGTATGGTTAGGAGGGCACTGACTTTTCTAGCCTGCCCTATCTATGTTTCCTGGTAAAATACATGGGAAAATCCCATTGGGGAAAAATTCCACTTAGGGTTAGGGTTAGATCACCATG
>NW_015386428.1:1505738-1511027 GCF_001527695.2 Protobothrops mucrosquamatus
TGCTTGGGTATGGTTAGGAAGGCACTGACTTTTCTAGGATGCCTTATCTATGTTTCCTGGTAAAATACATAGGAAAATCCCATTGGGGGAAAATTCCACTTAGGGTTAGGGTTAGGTCACCATGAATCCGGAGAGGAAAATGGACATTGCCAACAAATTCGGAGTGCTTGGGTATGGTTAGGAGGGCACTGACTTTTCTAGGATGCCTTATCTATGTTTCCTGGGAAAATACATGGGAAAATCCCATTGGGGAAAAATTCCACTTAGGGTTAGGGTTAGATCACCATGAACTCATAGAGCAAAATGGACATCGCCAACAAATTCGGAGTGCTTGGGTATGGTTAGGAGGGCACTGACTTTTCTAGCCTGCCCTATCTATGTTTCCTGGTAAAATACATGGGAAAATCCCATTGGAGGAAAATTCTACTTAGGGTTAGGTTACCATGAACTCATAGAGCAAAATGGACATTGCCAACAAATTCGGAGTGCTTGGGTATGGTTAGGAAGGCACTGACTTTTCTAGGATGCCTTATCTATGTTTCCTGGTAAAATACATGGGAAAATCCCATTGGGGGAAAATTCCACTTAGGGTTAGGGTTAGGTCACCATGAATCCGGAGAGGAAAATGGACATTGCCAACAAATTCGGAGTGCTTGGGTATGGTTAGGAAGGCACTGACTTTTCTAGGATGCCTTATCTATGTTTCCTGGTAAAATACATGGGGAAATCCCATTGGGGGAAAATTCCACTTAGGGTTAGGATTAGGTCACCATGAATCCGGAGAGGAAAATGGACATTGCCAACAAATTCGGAGTGCTTGGGTATGGTTAGGAAGGCACTGACATTTCTGTGATGCCTTATCAATGTTTCCTTGTAAAATACATAGGAAAATCCCATTGGGGGAAAATTCCACTTAGGGTTAGGGTTACGTCACCATGAACTCATACAGCAAAATGGACATTGCCAACAAATTCGGAGTGCTTGGGTATGGTTAGGAGGGCACTGACTTTTCTAGCCTGCCCTATCTATGTTTCCTGGTAAAATACATGGGAAAATCCCATTGGAGGAAAATTCCACTTAGGGTTAGGGTTAGGTCACCATGAACTCATAAAGCAAAATGGACATCGCCAACAAATTCGGAGTGCTTGGGTATGGTTAGGAAGGCACTGACTTTTCTAGGATGCCTTATCTATTTTTCCTGGTAAAATACATGGGAAAATCCCATTGGGGGAAAATTCCACTTAGCGTTAGGGTTAGGTCACCATGAATCCGGAGAGGAAAATGGACATTGCCAACAAATTCGGAGTGCTTGGGTATGGTTAGGAAGGCACTGACATTTCTGGGATGCCTTATCAATGTTTCCTGGGAAAATACATGGGAAAATCCCATTGGGGAAAAATTCCACTTAGGGTTAGGGTTAGGTCACCATGAACTCATAAAGCAAAATGGACATTGCCAACAAATTCGGAGTGCTTGGGTATGGTTAGGAAGGCACTGACATTTCTTGGATGCCTTATCAATGTTTCCTGGTAAAATACATGGGAAAATCCCATTGGGGGAAAATTCCACTTAGGGTTAGGGTTCGATCACCATGAACTCATAGAGCAAAATGGACATCGCCAACAAATTCGGAGTGCTTGGGTATGGTTAGGAGGGCACTGACTTTTCTAGCCTGCCCTATCTATGCTTCCTGGTAAAATACATGGGAAAATCCCATTGGAGGAAAATTCCACTTAGGGTTAGGGTTAGGTCACCATGAACTCATAAAGCAAAATGGACATCGCCAACAAATTCGGAGTGCTTGGGTATGGTTAGGAGGACATTGACTTTTCTAGCCTGCCCTATCTATGTTTCCTGGTAAAATACATGGGAAAATCCCATTGGAGGAAAATTCTACTTAGGGTTAGGTCACCATGAATCCGGAGAGGAAAATGGACATTGCCAACAAATTTGGAGTGCTTGGGTATGGTTAGGATGGCACTGACTGTTCTAGGATGCCTTATCAATGTTTCCTGGTAAAATAAATGGGAAAATCCCATTGGGGGAAAATTCCAGTTAGGCAGACTTTGCCCTGTAGCTGGGTGAACTGTAGACTTTGTTCTATAACCAAGGGAGGTTTCTTTGTAGACGTTCTGGATAGATTGTGACCTTGTTAGCATCCAACCAATGGAAAAGCAGGACAATGTTGAGAGGGAAGAAAAATGTAAAAGCTGTTTGCAGGCTTTAATCTGGGTCCACCTCAGGTGCACCCATGTTTGCAAATACGTAATAAACCTTTTGCTATTTTTTGGTACTGGACTGCCTTTTATTGTTTTATTGCTTACCTATTTCTAACAGCAGGAAATTGAATTTCTTTTCTCTTGGTCTATTGATTTTGCTGCTTTGCAAAAACAGCACCTGGCCTATTGACTACCCCCTTCCTGTAACACACACACACACACTGCTTTTTCACCCCACCCCCTCAATTGTGCCCTCTATAAATAGAGGCCGCCTCTTCGAAGGCATGACAAGCAGGCGAGAGGTGGCTGGAGCCAAGCCTATTCTTAGTGTTTTGGCCCAGGGACCTTCATAGCCCCAAAGTGCCACTCTCTCCTCCTCTTCCCTTAAGCCCATGCCTTTCCTCCTCTGGGGCACCCCATATTCCAGCCCAAAGGTTCCACTCTGTTGAAAAGATTTTTATGGGCACAGACTGAAAATTAGCATGTGGGAGTAATGTGCATCTGGAGCATTAGCTGCCCATGAAAGAGTTGTGTGTGTGTGTGTGTGTGTGTGTCCACCCCAAGGCACCAGGCCCTCCCCCAAGGGCGGGGAAACTCAACCCCTCTGTCTCCTGCTGCTTGGTCAGGTTGCCTCCTTGGCAGAGCTCAGCCTGGAAACCTGCTCCAGGCAAGCCAGTATCGGGACACTAGCAAAGCGGGGCCCAAAGTCACTGACCTACAGGACTGCTAAACTTAGTGGGGCAAAGAACAAGCAGCTGGGGGGTGTTCGGAGAAAGTAGTAGTGGAATACTGATGAGGAGCCCAAAGAAGTGGGGAGGTCCCTCAGTTTCAGTCGGATGAAGGACCCAGGCTGGAGGCAGACACAGCCCGTGGCACCCGTGGCTATGGAATCAAAGCCAGATGTTGCATGCAGAGGGCAATAAAAGGGGTGGTGCTTCAGCAACACCTTTATGGCCATCTTGACCTTTATGATCGGGATGGACAGTCAGTTGCCTGAAATGGTATAGGGTCTCCTGCTTAAGCAGGGGGTTGGACTAGAAGACCTCCAAGGTCTCTTCCAACTCTATTCTGATTGATTGATCCTCCTGTAGAGACACTCCTGCTCCAGCTACAGGTAGTCCTTGACCTACAACCATTCATTCTGTAACCATTCAAAGTTACAATGGCGATGCACAAATGGTGGTTATGACCAGTCCTCAGAGTTCTGACCATCCCAACAGCCCTGCATTACTTGTGATTGGGATGCTTGGCAACTAGTACACACTTACAACCATCTGCAGTCAATAGGGAAACCAGCAGGGAAAGTTACAGTCCCCCACCTCCCACACTCTTCCAGCCTTCTGCGCTCACACCACCCCAGGCACTTGCTCACTCCCATGCACCCTGCCTGACACGCTGTGCCTCTGGGGCATCCTAAGGCATCCTCCGTGACCTGTGCCCTCCTCTTGCCCTCCCCCTCACATACACCCCCAACCCTCGCCACACCTCTCACACATTCTCCGTGCACTATCCACACTCCTTGCCGCGCCTCTCCTCTGCACCCCCTTGCTCCTTTCCCCACATGGCGGCAGTCATTTGCCTGCCTGCTGACCTGGGATTTGCAAATACCTGCCACCTTCCCCACTGACTTTGGTTGTGGAAAGCTGGCAGGAAATTGCCTAGTCTAGTGACCATTGGATCCAGTTGACCACAGCAGTCTGGACTGCAGGTTGCTTTATGGTTGCACTGCTGAGCAACGGAAATTCCATTCCCAATTGCTGCCATAAATGAAAGACTATCTGTATTCCCTCAAGTAATACCTTTAGCTGCAGCAAAATCCCCCTCCTTACACAATACCGTATGCCTTGCTGCAACTGGGTTCCTGTGATACTCTGAATCACATTTCAGCTAACTGGCCTGGGTTTACAATACACCCAAAGACATAAGAGAACAATCAGGGGCTGCGTGCTGTGTGAATGTAGCCAGAGGAGTTACACCAACCAGTTTTGAGAAATATTGGTGGTGAGGTCTTGGTGCAAGATTGCAGAAGGATGCCCCATTCTCAAGATGCAATGGGAAGAAGGTCACAATATCAGGTTATTTTCTGGACCGTATATTTAGGGCAGTATCTTCATCTACCACTAGATGTCAGCACCAGTCCATCTTTCAATTTTCAAAACAAATAAGTCTTTTATCTCAGTCAATAATCCTTTGCCAGGAAACTCTTAATAAATTCCATCAATTTCACATTTTCCAGGTTTAAATCTTATATTAGTTTTATTTTGGTATCTTTATTCCCCATAAATTTAATTTGCCGCTTCCGTTTAGAGAAGAGTGGAGCCCATCCCCCCTCACTTTCGGAGGATTTTTACTTCTGGGGTTTTTTCTTTTTTTTCCAGGAAATCAGTCAGGTAGAAGAGAGAGAATCAATATTCTTACCCAGTTCAATCACGCTGTTTACGATCATGCTTAATTTAGTCCTTTTTGGCTTTGGCTGCATGTTGCTTGAGCTAGACTCACGAATGACGCTGGCCTTTCTTCTGTCAGTTTCTGGAGGGCTTTCCCTGGATGTCCGGATCGACCGCCATCTCCCACGATTGTCGGGGCTTCCCTCCTTCCTTGCCACCTCTCCTGGGTGGCTTTGGGCCCATTTAGGGTCCCCAAACAGAGAGAAATCAGCGTAGGGCAAGGAGCCCCATGATCCCTCGGCTGTTGCATTAACTGTGCAAAACCGGAAGCCGCCTTTCATTTCTTAATCATTTTTAAGGACTATTAATCTTTATTAAGCTAAAAGAGACTTAATTTAGAAGATCTGTGCCATTTTGGGGATTTCTGGCAGCAAAATTATTTCTGCAAAAGGAAAGAATGCACTCCTGAGGCAGTGAGTTCCATGGTGTGGGAAGTTAACCCAGAGAAGGAAATATTAAAAAGGCAGGAAAAATATTGTTCACCAAAAGGATTTTTAAAAGCATTTTTTGAAAAGCAGAAACCAAACCTGGCCTCATCTCTGCCCAGGGCAGTAGCTAGTCTTATACAAATGCAGATGTGGAACCATCAGAAAGTTGAAGCCAGAGCCATCAAGAAGACAAAG
>NW_015386428.1:1512773-1514635 GCF_001527695.2 Protobothrops mucrosquamatus
TTTGTTTGTTTGTTTTTCTTCTTCCTTTCTCTCTCTATACTCTTAAGAACAGCCTTAAGTTAGCAGGAGGAATGTTTTAAGTTCATCTGCTAGAAAGATTTTATTCTTGCATTTAACAATATATAGTAAAGTTGGAAGGGACCTTGGAGGTCATCTAGTCCAACCCCCTGCTCAGGGAGGAAACCATATACGAACTTTATCAAATGCCTTACTGAAATCCAAGAAAATTATATCCACAGCATTCCTCTAGTCCACTAATTTTGTAACTGGGTCAAAGAATGCAGTAAGATGTGTCTAGCATGATCTGTTTCAACAAACCCATGTTGGCTTTTGGTAATGACTTTGTTTGCCTCTAGGTGTTCGCTGATTCTTGTTTGATTATCTTTTCCAGAATCTTCCCAGATATTGAGGTCAGGATAATGGGTTAGTAGTTTTCTGGATCTATTCTTTCCCCCCCCCTTTTTTTTTGAAAAGGGGAACTATATCAGCTCTTTTCCAGTCCTCTGGTAGTTCCCTAGTGCTCCAGGATCTTTGAAAAATATAGTTCAGTGGTTCTGAGATCACATCTACCAGTTCCTTGAGGACTTTGGGTGTAATCCATCTGGTCCTGGTGATTTGGACTCTTCTAGGCTGAATAAGTGCTCACTTACCATTTTCTTGCCTATCTTAACTTGTGTTTCTAATCTTTTTTTATGGTACTGTTTTTGATAAGTTGGACTGTTTGCTTTTTATTATTTTTGATTGTGGTCACAAGCCTTAGTTCATTTTGAGCCTTAGCTTTCTTCACCTCATCTTTGCAGGCTCAGACTATTTGCTAATATTCTGCTTTAGTTATGTGCCCCTCTTTCCACTTTTATACTTGTCCCTTTAATCTGTCAATTTATCAGAGAGTTCTTTATGCAGCCATGCTGTTTCTTGTGAGAGCTGTTATTTTTCTTCTTTGTTGATATTGTGCTAAATTGGATTTTTATTATCTCACTTTTCAAAATTTCCCAAGCCTCTCTTAAAGTCCAAAACTCTAGTTGGACTGTTCTATTGCCATGTGCTTCCTACATACCTTAGCTGAGTTCTTATACCCTTTCATGGTTTCCAAAATTGTCATTCCTGATTTTTTTGGTCAGTGTCTGTTGTTGGGTTAATCTCCTTCTCAATTCTGTCTACAAGGTGTTAATTTTTGTTCCAGGGGGAATCCAGTGTAAAATTATTCTATTGTTGTGTAACTTTTGGTGTTTCTATTCTAATTCTGTCAAGTCTAATTATCTGTCTATCCTTTTCCTGAAAAATGTGTGTCTATCTACAAGAGCCTTTTGAAGCTCAAGTCTGCTTGTGTAGGGAAATAATTTTCTCAAATTACTTTTCTTATCCTATCACTTACTGGTGAAGCTACTATGAAACTTTTCTTATCCTAAATATATAAGCATTTCTCAATCTCTAAAACAATGTGGTCTATTTTAGAATAAATGTTAAAGGCAGATTTTGTTTGCCTGATTCTTTAACAACTGCAGTATTAATGTCTTTTCAAAACTGCCTGCAAGCAACCCCCCCTTTCCCTCAGGTACTTCTCTTTTTCTTGTCCCTTGTTCTCCATATCTTTTGTCTGCCTCTCCTGGGAGAGGCCACCCAGAAAGGTGGGAAGACCTTGTTCTTATATCTTTCAGCCCTGCAATCCTCCCCCAAACCTTTGGAAGCAGAACACAACAGACCAGATGCTGCCTCCATCCATTTGAGCCATGGAATTGGGTTTTGAAACCAGCCATCCACTAAAAAGCCACCATGCAATCTGAGTGGAACATCTTCCCAAGTCCTACCATTTCCCCAGATGCCTGTGAAAGCTGCAGAAGGAAGGAGTCCTGGAGCCACTG
>NW_015386428.1:1516175-1537303 GCF_001527695.2 Protobothrops mucrosquamatus
CAGGAAACTTCCAGGCAGGGCTAGAGGGTATAAAAAGACCATCTGCCCATGTGCTCACTCTCTTTCCTCTCCTCTGCTGCTTCTTGCAAGACCATCTGTCTTCTGCAATAAACTGTAACCTTCTTCCCAAAGCAGTTGCCATGTTTGCTTATTTATTCCCGGCTTGGATGAACCAGGATGAAGACTTACTTCTAACAATGGGGAAATTGTTTCTTGGATCTTTTCCCAAGAATAGTGTGCAGTCATATTGAAAGTGAGAACTCCTGCCTTGGGCAGGGGCTTGGACTAGAAGACTTCCTAGGTCCCTTTCCAGCTCTAGGATCCTTTGATTCTGTTCAGTTCTGTTAACTGCCCTGATTCCTCCAAACAGTCAGACTCTGGATGAAAAGCTGTCAGAAGCTCTTGGAGGGAGGCGACTGCTTCCACATTTGATATTTAATATATTTAGAGTGAACAATTTGTTCAGACTACCCACTGAGTAACCACATTGAGTCGGGGTTTGAGCTGTGACCATCTGCTTCTGACCACAGCCTGCAGCCTCTCTTCTCAAAACTTGGAAAGGAAAAGGACAACATGCTTTGTATGCTCTTCTCCTTCCCCAAAGGGTGCCCAGAGTTGTATGGGGAGACCTGTTCCCCTTCTTGCTTGTGGAACATTGAGTGACTCTTGCATGGAGCTGGACATTTTCTCAAGCTCATTTTTGCATTCAAGCTCAGAGCCAAAGCCCACTTTCCCCACTATTGCTGCTGCCTGACCCACAGGAAAGATTGCACCCTGAATGGGTCCCCCAAAATGCCCCAAATGACACTTGAAGCAGCTCCATGTGTTTGGCACAACAACGCAGCTTCTGTGGCAATGAATATGCTTAGGCACACTTCAGAACTCCTTTCCTGGCAGTGGCACTGTCATGGTTCCGATAGATGAAACAGTTTAAAATAACTTCAAGGCAAGGGTTTCTTCCTTAAAGAACATTTTATTTAGGAACAAGATATCGGCACATACAAAGGTGAACCCAAAACTAAAATCCCCTCCTTCAGGCTACAAAGTTACAAGTTGCAATTCCCACCTCAAATTGCTGTCATAAATCACATTCACCAATTGTTTCAAAATGCAGGCTCTCCTCCTAGCACATTAGCCCGCCAAAATGTTATCAGTATTGACCTTGATTCTCACACACAGAAGTAAGTTGTTTTGGCTAACTGAAAACTACACCTTCCCTCCCTTTCTTCCTCTAGGTAAAATCTCTAAACTAATATGTGACAACGAAGATAAAAACGAAAATGGCTTCAGTTCTGTTTGTCACAGCGTTGACAGACACTTTGGAGGGGAGAGCAATGAACAACCCCCACCCCCTGTGGCCAGATGAGATGGGAGGAGTGATAATTTCCCTCAAATGGGGGGGTCTGCCTGTGCTGGCTCCTCATGGGGGCTTCCATAGTCCCAAGCAGGTTCCCCTCAGCAGAATGCTTCAAGCTGGCCTCTGCCATGCAGCTACCGATAAATGGCCTTTTGCAAACAAGCAAATGTTGCAAGGGGGTCTTTTCACGAGGCTTCCCTGGGCATCGTCAGCCATTCCTGCATGCTGCACTCAAGACAGGGTGACGCGTGTCCAGTTCACCTGGCAAAGGTCACAAGAAAATGTCCCCAGATGCAAAACGATCCCATTTTGGAGGAAGAGGAGGTTAGCTCTATCTTGAAGCACTCTTGGTTACAGAAGGGACACCAAAAAGACCCTGGAGATGCTGTGAGGGACCTGCAGGAGGGTGTGGGGCAAAACTATTGTGCTGGTGGGGAAGAGCATAAAGTGCAACATGCACAGGCAGCAGCAGATCCTTCATGGGCCATCCCAATACCTTTGGTTCTTGTTATCCTAGAGGTTGGCGCTCACCAACCGAGACGTCGTTCTCTACCAAGTGCTGGTCCAGCCCAGGCCATCCCTGGGCACTACTTGCTGTCCTGAGCCGCTTTTCTTTGTGCTGAGAGCTTGTACTTCTGGGCAACCCCATAAGGAACATGGGCGGCGACAGTGCCCATTTCCTTTGCTCCCTCCACATGAAACATCTGGTCATCAAAGAAGATATGAGGTCGGATCTTTTCCAGCAAGGGGCCTTTGGGTGCGCCGGCCAGGAAGAGGGCTTCGTCCGTTTCTAGTCCCCAGCTTCGGAGAGTCTTTAGGGCTCGGGCCCCGGAACTGGCAGCGCTTCGAGCCGTGACCAGATAGGTGCGGATGGGGCATTCCAGGCGAAGGCCTTTGGTGTAGAACTTCTTCTGAAGCTTCCCCAGCACTTCCAGGAAGCCCTTCAGTGGTCCCTGGACAGAGGAACACACAGCGTCAGCCCCAGCGTGCGGCCCACTCCCCAGGTGGTCAGGAAATGGGGACCAGCTGAAGCACAGCACCCTTGGGGAGGCCCCGGGGCCAGAGGCTTCCTGCCCTCTCCTTAGCCAGGCACATTTGCCCTCCTGTTCTTTGAATTTGCCAATCCCACTTTGGGTCTAATATAAATTGTTATCCTGAAATGGTGTTGCTATCTTGCTTCCTGCTTTAATACTGGCTTTGTTGGTATTCAGAATGTTTCTTCTCACTTTGTTCTAGCTAAAGTGTTCATTAGCAGGGCAGCCATAAAACCATCCTCTCTCTTGGCAAAAACAACAATGAAAAGGTCGATTTTGTCACAGTGCCACTGGTCCCCGAACCACACCTGAGCAAGAGGCTTGTTCTCATACGTCTTCTCGTGCTCGAAGAACTTGTCTAGGCCGTGAGCCTTCACGATCTGCTCCGACTCATCAGAAAACAGCACAGCATCTCCATCAAAGGCGACACGAAGCTGCTTCTCTGAGACTTGCACCTCTTTCTTGGGGGTGAAAATAGTGGCAGCTGCAATCCCTGGGAAGGAAGGAAGGAAGGAAGGAAGGAAGGAAGGAAGGAAGGAAGGAAGGAAGGAAGGAAGGAAGGAAGGAAAACCTCCTTCAATTCATGTTGGAACAAGAACTCAGTGAGGTCTATTTAATGCTAGTGTGGGGATAATTACAGAATTTGGGAAACAGTAAAAGGAACTTCCAAGTCTCATTTACAGTGCAAAATCTCTGAATGTTTTGAAATGCTGCTTATTACCTGGTTAAGTTGCCATTTGTAAGATTAGCTGTCAAGGACTCGCTTTCTGCATCCTCTCCTTCCATCCCTGTGAATCCTCCCCACTACCTCTCACATCTGGAAGGACGATTCCCTAAAAGTCTCTTCCCTGTTAAAGTGTCCCCCAGATATGTGAGCTTCCAACTCTTTGGGACTTAGTAGCTGATCAATGCCTTTGATCAGTCTTATGCCAATGAGCCAACAAGATCCTCACATTCTTCCAACCGGCAGAAATCCCAACCTGGAGGGACTCTTCTAAGCAACCCGATTCTGATAAAGCAAACAAACCTCAGTCATGGGTTACTTTGCCCCTACGTGGTAAGAGATTGTGACAGATGCTTCACTCTGTCTTCCACTGCTGTTTCTGCCAGGTCTAGGAAGGCCAACAAGCATACAATGTCTTGCGTGTGGGATTGGTAGGACCAGTAAATCTTTTTTTTTAAATTCTGATTCTTGGAGACTGCCTGGACAAATCCCTGCAGTTTTCTTGGCAAGGTTTTTCAGAAATTGGTTTGCCATTGCCTCCTTCCTAGAGCTGGGAGAAGATCACCCAGCTGCCTCTTGGCCAAAGCAGGACTAGAACTCACAGTCTCTTGGTTTCTGGCCTGGTGCCTTAAGTGCCACACCAAAATGACTCTTCATAAACCTTAACAAACACAACTAAATGGCTCACAAGACCGTATGAATAAAACTACAACAGTCATGACTCCTGGAGTAACAAGCAGTAAAGTTGGCCTTGCTTTGGATTTTAGAAAACATGCGTCCCCACAGGTACCCACAGACTGAAATATGTCATTTCCTCCCCCCCTTTTCAGTCCAAAAGGCCCCTCAAACCTCCACTACATTTCTGCCCAACAGCATCACTTACCCTCTTCTATGGCCTCACTCACTTTCTCGCAATCCGAGGATAAGTAGAGGTTGGTGTGATAGGCCTTCAAGTAGCAAATAGGGCTATTCCCGCCCGTCATACAAAACCTCTCAATGAAGAGATCTGGGAGAAAAAGAAGAGACGCTTCGTCGGTAAACAGGAACTAGCCATCCCCATCCAGGGGCCTTCTGGGTATCAGATTCCCTTGCCAGCACATCTGGAGGACACCACACTGGGCAGGAATGAGGATCCTGGAAGTACCTGAAGAGTTGCCAAAACCGGCTATGTTTAATGTACCGTAACAGCGGAAGCACTGAACCAGCAGACAGGGAAAGTTAAGCTGGGCAGAAATTTGGCAGTTCAGTTCAAAAAGAAGAATGCTGCGCAGTGGTACCTTGGTACTCAGCTGCTTTGAAATGCATCAACTTTGATACTCAATGAATTTTGATGTGAAATTTGTATCCCAATACTCATCTTTTTTTGGTATTTGGTATGCAAGCTAGAACCTGTTGGTGTTGGCTGCCTTGTGACTCACTACATTATTCCTTAGGGGAAAAAATTGTTGGTACACATAATTTTTGGTATTCATCACACCTCCCGGAACCAATTAACAATGAGTACCCGAGAATAAGCTCCCTAAGGAAGTGAAGAGGTAGAGCTTCCTCCTGGCTCAGTGGAGGTCCTGATGAGAGATTCAGGGTTCCCCGGGGCTGTACAGGTGGACAACCCTTCCAAGCACTGAGCCCACTGCCCCATTCGCTGGATGTGGGTGAGGGGATTAGCCGCTAGGCGGATGTTGGCGAGGGATCCTGCCTTCCGGTTACTTACTGTAATGATTGATGCTGTTGATCAAGCGAACACCCACTTGTGCGTGGTTGTTGGTCACAAGGACAATGTCAAAAAGTTCCTCGCTCTCTGGGAACAGTTCCCTCAGCTGGCTATTGACTGATTCCAGAGCCTGGGAATCCAATGAGAGAGAATGGTTGGACCAAGGAGGCAAGACATTAACTTAAGGGATCATCGGACAGGAAGGGCTCAAACTGTCTGTGGCTGCTTACTGGCGTTGGCCCAACTAGCAATCATCTCCAGCAAGGGAAATGGCCACGAGTGCTGACTTGTCCCCCACCCCTCGCTGTGGAGCAATATTTGCAGTGTTGACATGTGTGAATGTCAGCAAAAGAGACCAGACCTTGACAAAAGGGAAAGCCGCTCCGGGCAGGAAGGGCTCCTCCTCGTGCTCCAGCTGATACTTCACATAGGCCTCCACACCCTGCTCCGTGTAAATCTTCTGCTCTTCTTCCATGCGGAACAGGGCTCGGGAGGACACAGCAATGGTGATGGCGTGTTGCGGCTTTGGCTGCAAGAGAAGAGCGGTGGTTGCATCCCCCATAAGAGAGGGCAACGGTCCTTGAGGACTGGGCCAAAGGGAGTATCCCTTGGGGGACTGGGGATTCCTCGCCCTTGAAGGCGTGGGGCTCAGCCAGCCCAGCTTCCCTCAATGATTCATTTTCGTCATTAGCTTCATTTCAGTTTGTCCAGCTTCCATATTAGTTTGATTGTTTTGTGAGGTTCCTTACCTTACCTTGCACCACCAGCCAGAGGGAGAGAGCCACCCTTGCCAACTGTCCCCCCACCCTCCTCCTCGCTGCTGTGCTTGTTTTCATGCTGGGAGAAAGTGTGGATGTAGGCTTCACTGCTTGCCCCATGTGGCAGGGCCAGCAGAAGCCCACCCCAGCTTCTGAGCTCTGCCTGGCTTCTGGTCATCAAATGCTGGCTTCCGTTGGCAAACAGCTTCTTTCTCATGAATGGCTCTTCTGCCTGTTTCCTTTTGCTCCTCTTGGGCCCATCAGAGTCACTTAGCCATGAAACCTGCTTGCCAAGGAAAAAGCCAAGCATTTCTAGCTCAGACAAGTTTTCTCCTGCTTTTCCAAGCTTAGTTTAACCTAGCTAGGTTGGATCTGCTCTGTTCTCACTGTTTTCAGGCCTGCCTACATATCAGGGAGCTGTGAGCACTGGCTTGTCCACGAGTCTCTGAGCCTTGCAGAGAACAACCAGCCATTCGCTGGTTGCCATTTCTAGCCAATTGCTAACTGCAGAAAACCGACAACCACCAAGGCTCACTTGGTCGGCAACCTCTGCCCCCCCCCCCGCCTTCCCTCAAATAAAATAGAACAAATTCCCCGTATTGTTGTGCTTGGCCAATGAACAAATCCCTGTCACTGGCAGACTGGCAATACTTAGCTGCCTTCATCCAATCAGACATCTGGGTGTTTGTGTGTGTGTGTGTAGTGGCAATGGGGAGGATCATTGTTATTGAGAAGTTAGTGGCATATTTTGATTTCTCCTTCATATTAAGAAAAGTCTAGAGGTTACAGCTCCTTCTGAGCCAGCTTGCTTGTTTTCCACTGTTGCTTGCTGAAAAAAGGAGAAGGTGGGGAATCTTCACATAACTTCAAAGCTCCTCTTGCTGTGAAAGCCTCAGATTTTCTTCCCATCTGAGTCGTGCAATACCCAGTCAAGATCAATCTTGCAGCCTCCTGAGCTTAGCAGGGCCATGAAGTCACGGTGCCATGTTTTGATAAAATTCTTGGGGTTGTGTTGTTTGTAGGGAGCTTCTGCATGAAACCTAGCATTAGGTACTGCCTGTGGGGTATCTCTGCTGTCGTTATTAAGGAGTTCCTGGCAGCTTGTAAGAAATTTGGATATGGTCTTGCTTGGTATTCTTTTATGTTATGCATTTCTATCTATTTTTGAGCTAATAATAAAGCTTCAAATCCCTTTAGTTACTCGGTATTCATTGTTTCTGGATCCAAAAGAACCAATTGCCTGGACACAAGAAAATGTCCCCAGAGGCAAAATGATCCCATTTTGGAGGAAGAGGAGGTTAGCTCTATCTTGAAGCACTCTTGGTTACAGAAGGGACACCAAAAAGACCCTGGAGATGCTGTGAGGGACCTGCAGGAGGGTGTGGGGCAAAACTATTGTGCTGGTGGGGAAGAGCATAAAGTGCAACATGCACAGGCAGCAGCAGATCCTTCATGGACCATCCCAATACCTTTGGTTCTTGTTATCCTAGAGGTTGGCGCTCACCAACCGAGACGTCGTTCTCTACCAAGTGCTGGTCCAGCCCAGGCCATCCCTGGGCACTACTTGCTGTCCTGAGCCGCTTTTCTTTGTGCTGAGAGCTTGTACTTCTGGGCAACCCCATAAGGAACATGGGCGGCGACAGTGCCCATTTCCTTTGCTCCCTCCACATGAAACATCTGGTCATCAAAGAAGATATGAGGTCGGATCTTTTCCAGCAAGGGGCCTTTGGGTGCGCCGGCCAGGAAGAGGGCTTCGTCCGTTTCTAGTCCCCAGCTTCAGAGAGTCTTTAGGGCTCGGGCCCCGGAACTGGCAGCGCTTCGAGCCGTGACCAGATAGGTGTGGATGGGGCATTCCAGGCGAAGGCCTTTGGTGTAGAACTTCTTCTGAAGCTTCCCCAGCACTTCCAGGAAGCCCTTCAGTGGTCCCTGGACAGAGGAACACACAGCGTCAGCCCCAGCGTGCGGCCCACTCCCCAGGTGGTCAGGAAATGGGGACCAGCTGAGGCACAGCACCCTTGGGGAGGCCCCGGGGCCAGAGGCTTCCTGCCCTCTCCTTAGCCAGGCACATTTGCCCTCCTGTTCTTTGAATTTGCCAATCCCACTTTGGGTCTAATATAAATTGTTATCCTGAAATGGTGTTGCTATCTTGCTTCCTGCTTTAATACTGGCTTTGTTGGTATTCAGAATGTTTCTTCTCACTTTGTTCTAGCTAAAGTGTTCATTAGCAGGGCAGCCATAAAACCATCCTCTCTCTTGGCAAAAACAACAATGAAAAGGTCGATTTTGTCACAGTGCCACTGGTCCCCGAACCACACCTGAGCAAGAGGCTTGTTCTCATACGTCTTCTCGTGCTCGAAGAACGTGTCTAGGCCGTGAGCCTTCACGATCTGCTCCGACTCATCGGAAAACAGCACAGCATGTCCTTACCTTGCACCACCAGCCCGAAGGAAGGAGCCACCATTGCCAACTGTTCCCCCCTCTGAGATGGGCAGCATAGAAGTTTAATAATAAATGCATATAATTTGATAAGGGGAGCGGGACAGGCAGCGCCCTCCCAGTCGAAAGGCTCTCTGTCCCTTCCTCCCGGGCCCCCTTCAGCTTGCAGCAGCTTCTCACCCTCAACTGGATGGAAGGGCAGGCCCTGAAGGGAAGGCCATTGTTCCTGCCAACCTTCAGCAATTTCACACCAGGAAGCTGCCAGGTGGAAATGCCACAAATGGTTGCCATTTAGGGACTCAGCGAACTGCATGTCCAGCCTGCCTTGGGTGAGCTGTGCAAGTGCAGAAGTGCAGCTGATTAATTCAGGGAAGCTTGTTGTGGTAGTCATATGGCATTTCTCTGATCTGACGAGCCAAAGTCCCTCTAAGACTGGCAAAGGTGACCGCCCAGAGGAAAGGATTCCCAGCCCAAAACTCTCAGGAAGGTACACAATTGAGAGTCAAAGGCCGAGACCTCGTTTATGCCATGCACGGAGCCATAGGATGGCTTGTTTTGTTGAAGTTTATTTTGGCTTTACTGAACAGTAGTCTTACTCAGCTATCATAGGTTGGTAAAGAATGATTTCTAGTTTAGTGCACTGCATGAACCCAGCAACCCTAGGTTTAGTGGAATGTGTGAAACCAACCAGTGGCCTCACTCATACATTGCCCAAAATCATCTGGTTGGGTTTGACCTATTGGCTGTAAGCCACAAAATATCCTTCTTCAGGTCAAAGACAGGGTTTGCATGCCATGCAAACAATAAAACCTAGTTATTGTAGGGCTGGGGACCTTTAACCATAACAGTTGCCAAGATTGCTTGGGATTAAACAGTTCTCACGGATGAGAAATGTTGTGTGAACACCAATATTCAATAAATGATGAGACAGTTTCTGAACTCACTCACTGCTTGTTCTGGAAAAATAAAGCAGGATCCATCCCAGCCTCTTTGTTTTGACACCAGCTGCTGCTGCCAAGGCAGAATTTAGTGCACCTTCCAAATGCTGGCTGACTGCGGCACTTGAGGATTGTCTCCTGGACAAGTGATGGCAAGAAGCTTTGCCAGTCTGCCCAGGAGTGTCCACGGGGGCAAAAGAGCAGAAGGGAGAACCCCACCAAGACTCTGGCATGAGGGCAGGATGCATGAGAATGCTTGCTGGGCAGGTATGGGATAGGGATATGGGGAGGTCAGCCCTAAGTTTACTGGCAGAAATTGGAGATAACGGTTCCCACCAGACAGACAAGCCCCCCCTCCCCCAAGCCCTGCAGAGTTGTGTTTAAAGGGCTACAGAAGAAAGAGGGCAACTTCAGTTCTCAGGTGTGACTTCAAGGGTTCTCTGCCTTATTCCAGGCCTGCCTCCACTTTCAGTCACAATTTGTTGACTGTATCTGCATTCACATGACATGTTAAGTCACAAAGAGAGAGAATAACCCCTGGTCTCTCACTGCTTATTGAGTCGCTAGGACGGGAAAGTTGGTTTCACCTCCTTGGAGAAAAAAACCCTCTGTTTTTTCAGTCAATTTAGGATGTCTTCATGAGCCACTTGCTGACTAAGGGCTTCCATCCTTCAGGCAGACCCTCTGTTGCAACATGTACTTTGCCCTCTGCAAGGTCACCTAATGCCCTGTTGCTTGGACATCACAAACTAGTTTCTCCCCATATAGATCGAATGTTCTCCTTACAGTTGATGCTGAGAAGGCTAAGACTGAGCACAGAAACAAAATGAGCCTGTTCAGCATGACCCCATTTCTGCAGATATTATTTCTGGGTGCATCTCTGAAATCCTTTTCCTGTTGAACTGAGGGTCAGCAGTATTTCTGTACATGAATGTACAGTGTGTCCCTGTAGGAGTTTCAGGGCTTTGGGGGACGATTGTCAGTTCTGCAAGCTTTACAAGAGATGGCAGATGCTAATGCTTGTGTCCAGCTAGCAAAAAGAATAAAAGAGGGCAGTGGACAGTTGGAAGTCTACAGATTTGACTCAACTGCCTCTCAGTCCTCAGGTTCTAAAGTTACACCTCTCCTCAAGCAGGCCACGATTCAGCAAAGGGGAGATTAGTGCATGATCTGAGGCAGGGGTCTCCAGCCTTGGCAACTTTAAGACTTGTGGACTTCAACTCCCAGAATTTTGCTTTGCTGGCTGGGGAATTCTGGGAGTTGATGTCCACAAATCCTAAAGTTGCCAAGGTTGGAGACCCCTCATCGGAGGGAAGCAGGTCATGGATATCCCAGATTTCCAAGAAGTTCCAGATCAAAGGGCTACCTGGAAGAGGCTCCCTTGCAGACTGGGTGTGGGCAGCCCTTCAGCCAAGGCTAGTTTGATGGACATTGCAAACCCTAGTGAGATGGTGGGGCTGGGGAGCGAGAGTAATTGTTCCTCAGTGGGCATGGCCCATTTGAAAAGAAATGGGCCAGGTTGTTTGATCAAGTGGGGCCAGGTCCATTTCTGTAGATAAAGAGGGACACCCTTGCAGGGTGGACTCTGGCCAGGCCCTCACAGCACAAGAAAGCATGGAATCCCAGTCAAATCATCATACAAGAGAACTGTCTATCCCAGCAATTAATATTGTCATTAAAGAATAAGCCCAGGCTTTTCACTACGTTTCTTGCAAGGGAAGCCTCTAAATTGCATTTGAGGAGGGAGATGGTGGCCTGCAGGCCCCTCCTTGTCAAACGGGGCTCTGATGTTGCCCCCGAAACACAAAAGTAGCAGCAGAACTGAGCAGCAGAGAGATCTCAGCCCCCACAAGGAAGGCATGCTCCTCCTTTCTCTCTCAGGTACCTGCAAGGGGGGGGGGTCAATCTTACACACAAGAGCAGCGTTTCCCTGGGAAAACAGTGCCAATTCTGCTGACCATCTATTCAGGAAGCATCTCTGAGCCTCAAAAGCAGCCACGTCTCTCATCCTCAACAGTCCTGGCTAATTGTCCCCTTTAGAGCCAAGCTCATCTCCCTGATGACGACACCAGATGGGATCACCTGCCTCTTGACACCAGACCAGCGTCATAAGTGCCCTGGCATGCCAACAAGTAAGCTTTCCCCCATCCACCCCAGAAGGAAAAACAATCTTTCTTACTGATTTGGGTTTCTTTTTGGAAGAGCAGTTTTCATAAAAGGCCTTGGCATCCTCCAAACTTGCTTGTTTTGGCTGCCCTCTGCTTTCCGGGCATCCGGGTCCAGTGGGCTCCATGGCGTATTCCCTCTACCCGTCCAGGAGCAGGAGAAGATGCAGCCAGCTGGCCGGTTGCTTTCCTTCTGCCCAAGAGCCCAGTTCAGCTGCAAAAGGAGACAGACACCGCCTCTGCCGGCTACAAAGGGAGGGTGAATCCGGCAGGCAAACCTCTGCATCTGTGTGTGTGTCAGTGTCGCTCAGAGCACGCTCTTTATAAGGGATCCCATGAACCTCCTGGGCACTCTTGCTCCCAAAGCGACTGTCTGGGCAGCTGCCCAAGTCCTCCCACATTCCCGGCCTCCCTTTCCTCAGACCCACTAAATCTGTGGGCAGCTCCAATTAGGGTGGGGGCAGGACCCACAGAGTGTGTTGCCCAAGAAAGAGGGGGGGTCCTCTGTCTTGGCCAAAAAGAGTCTGGACTTGACTTGTGAGAGGGGACTTATCTGGGCAGAATGCCCACATTCATGGCAAAGACCACGTAAAATGGCATGCGGTGTGCTAAAAGGAGACCCTCTTAGATCCAGCAGGGGCTCCCAGGGAGCTGAAGGCCAGACCAACAGGGGCCAGGATTTGGACCGATTCCTGGAAGAGAAGGCTGTCTTGCATCACCTACTGATTTTAGGGGTCTTTTACTGTTCCTCTGCTGTCAGAAACAAATGCAAAGGGATTTTTAAAAGATTCACTTTTATAAATTATCCACATTCTTCTGCTGTGAGACTCTCTGCCCCCACCCCCCACCCCAATTATTCCAGAGAAGAGAGGCAGTCCCAGGCTTGCACCCCTACCCTACCCTCTTGTTGGATCTCCCTGGGAGGAGGTGCCCAGCCCTGCCATCCTTTGATTGACTTATTCCATTTCCCACTTGCCACAGATTAGCCAAGGCTCCTGGCCTCAAGGGCATTCCAGAGAAAGGATGCTCAGCTCCATGTGCTGGGAAATTTTGTGTGTGCGTGTGTGCGCGCGTGTGTGTGTGTGTGCGCTTTGGCTCACCAGCTCTGCTTGTTCCTTTTCCAAAAGCATGTGTTCAATCACGGATGATGGGGTTTTGGTCTACTTCAGTTAAAAGCCTGAACTTAAATGTGACCACAATTGCTTGATTAGCCTTTGAGAGAAATTAATTGCACATGCTGAAAAGAGGCCCTTGGTATTTGGCTGGAGAAGAGCAAAGCTTTAGTTACAGTAGTCCAAAATCCAGCTGCTTAGAAGGCTAAGGATTCTCCCGCTTCATTTTAGTCGGAGAGAAGCTCCCCTGAATGTCCATTCAACTCGCTTGCTGGGTGGCCACTGCCATGCTTTCCCCTGGGTCTTCCTCTCTTTCCCACACCCCTGGCCAGGGGGCCAGGATGCTGTAGCACTCGGTGCTTTCGGCTCACTTTTTCTGCATGTATAACCCACTTTATCCAAGCTGACTCTGACTGGCATCCACAAGCAGCAGCTACAGCTGGTGCAGCCCTGCACACAGCTTCCCCCTCTGGGGAGTTCTAGCTCAGCCTCCTCGCAAGGTGGTGCTTGTGCCGAAAACAAAGGCTGATCCTCATGGAAACTGCCTTGGAGAAAAAGTGGGTCAAAAGCCTGACAAGCCAATGTTTGTCAAGGAACGAGTGAATCTTACTGGGACGCTGAATTTCTCCGGCATGCCACATTGGCACTGGGCCTGGCCTGGCATCGTCTGGGGAGGGCACACTTTGCTCTCCTCTGGCAGCTTCAGCTGGAGCCTTGTGGGCAGCTCCGGGGCTTCCCTCCCAGGCATCCCCCACAAATGCCTGCAAGGCAGACTCAGCCGAGGGTCTCCCAGGCAGGAAAGACCAAGCTTCTCCTGAAGACAGGAGGAAAGGTGTCAGGGCAAGGATTCAAGGGAGAGCAGGACACCTCAAGCTGGTTTGGAGAGATCCTCGTGGCACTGTCCCTTCCCCTGATGTGTGGTACTGCCACCAATCCACAGCATGCACTTCTGGATTTTGTGGTTATAATAAAAAAAAAAATGAAAATTAGACTTTGGTTTTGCCAATTAAATTTGTTGTTAAAGAAATGGCTAGTTATATACAAATGGGTAAAAGTAAAAAATTGAAGTTGTAATGCCTTTTTCTTTCTTCCCTTGAACCTCATATTTTCTTTCCCCCTTCCTTAATTTCCTATTTTTATTTTTATTTGTATTTTATGCATTGATAAAACAATAACAGTTATATAAGGCAAGAGGTTTCTGCCCCCTTAACAGGAGAGATGCAGTGGGCAGGCTCTCCCCTTGCACACTCATTGGCAGACAGTGGAGGAGTATGGCTTATTTTCTAAATGATGTTTGCTTTCAATATTAGGTCCCAAATGGCTCTCTGCTGTTTGCAGCTGACACACAGCGGCCCTTTTTCACTTCGGAGTCTCACCGGAACTGCAGAGGTTCCACAAAGCCCCGAAGAGAGTTGGCTTTGGCCCAGGGATGATGCAGACTCAACCTTCAGCCTCTCTTCCACCACCCACCCATCTCAAACAGCCACCTCAGAGCTGTAGCCAGTCAAAAGCTCCACCAGAATTGATAGGCTGGTCCCTGGGGGCAATTTAGGAAAGAGAACACCCCTCTGCCCCCCCCAGTTACTGGTTTGTTGCCCATGACTGTCCCAATGAGCAGTGGACCCGTCAGCCACTGGGTGGGCAAAGCACCAGTTGTCTGAACCATTTTGAAAAAACTTGAAAATGTATTAACCTACACAAACCTAGCCAAAATATAGCATCACCTACTGTATATTACTTTAATAGCTTTTAAATACTTGTGAAAGAAACAGACTCCACAAATGACATGACTTTACTTCAACCTGATGAGGAGTATCATTTTTGTGAACCTCAAGAATTTAAGGTGTTGTCCTTGTCTCAAAATTTTGATCAAGAGGATGATAGTTCCCAGACTTCATTTAGTTTCTGAGTTAGCCCATTTCTTAGGTTTGTGTTATAGCACTTTGCTATACATAAACCCCGTGGTCCAGTGCGGATGCTGGCCTGGTAAATAAAGTTCTTGGGCAAACTGGCTGCCCTACGACTACCGTCCCTCTCATAGGAGTTGCAAGGACCAAAAAAAAAAAAGCAACAGGGTGTCAATCCATCCACCTTTGTCACTGTCCAACAGACGTCCCAGCAGCATAGAACAGTCCTTGAGTTAGGGCTTTCTGTTGCTAACCAAAACATTTGTTAAGTGAGTTTTTCTCTTTTACAATCTTTGTTGCCACAGTTGTTAAGTGAATCAGCGAAGTTGTTAAGTTAGTAACAGGGTTGTGAAGTGAATCTGGCTTCCCCATTGACTTTGCTTGTCAGAAGGTCGCACAAGGCGATCACATGACCTGGGACATTGCAACTGTTATAAATAAGTCAATTGCCAAGCGGCCATATGGTAGGTCCATCCGAGTTTCTATCATGTGACCATGGAGATGTTGCAACGGTTGTAAATGTGAAAAACGGTCGTAAGTCACTTTTTTCATTGCTGTTGCAGCTTTGAACAGTCACTAAACGAATGGTAAGTCGAGGACTACCTATAGATAAGAACATTGGAAAGATGCTAAGGCTGGAATAGGCCCTCGGTCCACCTTGTCAGCATCCAGCCAGCCTGTGAGACCAGCTGCCTGGGATGCAGGGGGAGAAGGCCCAGATCTTCTGGAAACCTGAACTGCCCTTTTTGAACCAAGGGTGCCTTTTTCAGGAGGCAACTGGACTCTTATGTTTCTTTTGAAGATGTTTCGCTTCTCATCCAAGAAGCTTCTTCAGCTCTGACTAGATGGTGGGGAGTGGAAGGATTTATATTGCTTGCAGACAGATGGTCATTTGCATTCCTTTAGCGAGTCCTTGGGGCCATTTTGGAGGTTTACCTGTGTAAATGTGTGTGGAGCCTTCTTGGCTGCAGGATGTTTTCTACCCTTGGGTCCCTTCACTGTTGAAAATAGGCACAAGCTCTTGGGGATGAATCTGTGATGTCTGCATCTCAAACTGAAGTGCAAATGGTTCCCATAGTTTGCAATGTTTTCTGGAAATCCGTTCATACTCTCACCATTCGAAGGCTGTTCATTCCAAAGTGCATAGCTAAAGTGCATGCCCTTTTTGAAAACCACATTGGCTGCCCTTATGACAACTGCTGGCTGCCAACATCAGAGGCCCAACAGACTGTGATTTTTAATATGGCAAAAAAGTATAAATATGCCAACTGCTTTTAATTAATATTCCTTAGTTTGAAGTAGATTAAACCTTGCTTTTGCTCGGGCTCCAAAACCTTGCTGGAGCTCAGCAAGCATGTGATGTGGCTCTCGGCCTGAAGGAACTGCGCCACTGGAGTGGGAGTGCCCGGGGTGCATCCGGGGCCAGGCCCTCCATGAAAACACAGGGCGCCTCCTCCCTCCTCCCTGGTTTCGGCCATTTCCAAGCATGTGGGTTGCTCCCAGATGCTGACAGCTTTCACCTGCAAACCCCTTTTCCTGTAGTTTCATCAGCTATTTTCTTACTGCAAACAATCTGGGAAAGTGGCAAAGGCAAGCAAGCCACACATGAGGTGAGACTGGAAACTCTCAAGAGTTCCCCTCCCCTCCCTGGTACACAGAGACAGACCAGGCTCACTGATCATTCTTTTATTCAGAGACCAAATTGCAAACTCCCATCAGATGAGGATTCCTTTGAACACTTAAATAAAAATAGATTTACATGTGCGCACACATACACACTCCCCAACCTACCTCACAGTTCCTAAACAAGTACAATACTCACAATCACAATAAGCAGATAGGACAATCTCCAAGAGCAATGTTTAGGGCAGGACGGGACACGGAAGGGCAGGACACAGCAGCCAAAGGGACTGCCTTGGCACAGACAGTGGCTGCCTTGCGGCGCATGAAACCTTCCTGGGACCCTAAACCAACCCCACCTCATTTCTTCTGCCCCAGTCAAAGAACTGCCAAGAAGAAACTAAAGACATCCACCATAAAAAGTGCAATTCACTAGAACTCTGCTTGGACAAAGTCTGTTTCATTCGACCTGACTTGTTTCCTTCCACACATGAACTCCAGGCCTTTGATTCACACGGCAAGCCACAGCTAACCCCCCACCCTGCAAAAGCTGCTGGGGAGCAAATGACCTACAGCTGCCAGTAACTGTGCTCTCTCTTGGGCCTTTTGCCAAGTCCTTCCACTGCTTTACGAGGGGGGGGCATTCCCCCCCCCAGAACGCCTGAAATTCTAATCACCCTTTTTCTTGGCACTTCTGTACTCTGTACTTTTTCCTTTAGCCATCCTAACCAGACACTTCATCGCAGGGAGGTTACCATCACCTTGGCCTTCTGGAGTAGCCAATTCACATTTTGCCCTAAATGTCATGGGGCATCAATCACAGTGCATGTCTGCTCAGTTGTAAACCTTAAATGCTAAGGGGGGGGGGAGAGAGAGAGAGAGAGAGAGAGAGAAGGAATGAAGAGTTGAAAGGCATCAGAGTTGCCAGAACCACTGGTGCTCCCTGCCACACCTCCTTTTCCTGTTCCCCTTAGGAGCACAGCTAGTTCCCAGGTTGCAAATTGGAAGGAACAAAAAGCAGCTTATTTACGTCTGTCACAGGTTACATTTGTCCCCAAACAGAGCATTCCTCCATGGAATTCCCAGTCTCTGGCAAGGCTCATTGAAACAGTCCCCTCTGGTGCCCTTTGCTTGCACCAACAGTTTATTTTTAATCCACTGGCCACCCAAGAATAATCTTTCTGGGGGCCCTCCAGACTGAGGCTCCTGCAATCTCCACCAATAGGGGTTTATCGGCACCATCCCTGGCTTTTGGGAAAAGCCAAGTGCCTCTTCCTCTCCCGTCTTTAGAGCCCGTTAATTATTACAATGAATTATTGGCAGAAGCAAAAATGAAAACAACCTGTACTTTTACATACAATAAGATTAGTACAGAAATATACTTTTTAGCAAGCGCTGTAACAGTGTCCCTCTGCTTCCAAAGATGGAGAGCAGGAATCTCAGCCAGCCCTCCCCAACCAAACCTTTTCAAAGGTGTGGGAATACAGCTCCCCCATCCCCAGTCAGGCCCTTTTGGCTGGCTGGAGGTGGGAATTTAATCAGAGATCCAGAGGGTGGATTTGTGCAGGGAACAATGGCCTGAAGCAGGGATTTCCAAACTTGGCAACTTTAAGACTAATGGACTTCAACTCCCAGAATTCCCCAGCCAGCCAAAGCCCCAGCCAACTCTTCAATTCTGAGAGTTGACGTCCACAAGTCTTAAAGTTGCCAAGTTTGGAGACCCCTGATCTAAAGGGGGGGGGGGAGGTACAGGTGTTTTTTTTTAAATTTCCAAAAAGAAACCACAGCCTCCCCCTGGCCAAAAACAGTTGCATCTGGTAGGGAGGAAGTGATGGGGGGAAGGAGAGAAAAGAAATATTTCCTCTTTTCAGGCTTGTGGGGGAAATCCTCAGGACACTGAGTGGAAAACACAGCCCTAGACCTGCCATCAAAAAGAGTTTCTGTAAAGATTTGTTGTGGGGGACACAATGGGGGGAGGGGATATAGTTTTTTTTTCTACCCTTAAGAGCAAAACCTAGTAATTTAAGACAATGGACCTTGCAGCTGTAGCCATCTGGATCTTGGATTCAGGCAGCCCATTAGAAGTTAAATTTGCTGCCAGGTCTTGGGAACACCTCATGTCCAAGAAGAAAAGCACAGGCCAGAGGCTCCAGCCAGAGTAGACCCAGTGGATAGAGGTGGACATCTCCTGGCTTAGAAGCTAAGGCCCCTGGCCAAAGGGTCAACGTCTGGGCTGGCTGTGCTGGTGCAAGTGCTGGGACAGGCCCTTGCAGACTCATCTGGGCAAAGGCAGCAGCCTCCCTCAAGAGGGGGCTTGCAGCCCTAAAGAGAAAAAGACAGCACACAGCCAGGCAGAGGACGGACTGACTAGTGCCCCAACCCTTCTACTTCTGCATGTCACACTGCAGCAGGAGGACAATTGAGGGGTCGCTCTTGGCTGCCTCCTTGAACTCTTCCAGGCTGATCTGGTCATCTTTATCCTTATCCATCTTGGTGAAGATCTTGTCGACCCGCTGCTGGGGTGTCAGCCCATCTTGATCCATCCGCATCATAATGACAGTACCCACCATCTTGTAGATAGCCTGAAAGACAGATGGGGAAAATGAGGGCATGGTTCTTCCAGTGCTGATCACTTAATACCTACTTTGCTGCCCCCTCCCCCACCTGCAATAAGCAACCATAGACCATGCATAGACTTCTGGATACCCGAAGGCAGGACCATCAGCATAGGACCAGCTTATGGGAGATATGGTACCATTGTATTTATCTGTTCTTCATTTCAGGAAAGGACAACTTTGGGGGGATTGTGAACCACAAGGATTTCCTGATTTTCCTGACTTTTGTAGTTTGGTCAAGCCTATTTTATGGGGTTCACAGGGAAAAAAATTATAAAGCTGTAGAAAATTGTGTCTCCTTTGAGTGATGATCTGCTGTGACTTCACAACATAATTTCAGTTTGGCCACCTTGCACTGGCCTAATTATGAATACCAAGCCTGAGGTGGAAATCCACCCAAGAGAACCTCTGTTACCTCAATGATCTCTAGCATCTCTAAGCGTGTGATCTTCCCGTCCCCATCCAAGTCATACATCTCGAAGGCCCAATTCAACTTTTGCTCAAAGCTGCCCCTGGAAGTGACGGACAGAGCGCAAATGAACTCCCGGAAGTCAATGGTCCCATCTCCGTTCTTGTCAAACGTGCGGAAAGCATGCTGGGCAAACTTGGATGCGTCACCATAGGGGAAAAACTGCAAGAGGAAAAATGGGAGAGGCGTCATCACCACAGGGGCTGCTGCCTCAGGTGAAACACCTGCAGGTGCTCCAGCAGCAGAAACAGCGGCAGCATCCCATCCCTTGAGAACTTCACCCAATCAATGCTGAACAGAAATGCTACTTCTACTTTGTTGCTTTTCCTAAGGTTCATTCCAGAAAGTCACAAATGACTTGAAAAGTGCATCCTATCCCTTGCAAAGCCAGTATGGTGACATGGCTAGTCTGTTGGATTAGAAGTGATGAAGCCCAGATTTATTTATCTATTTATTTATGATATCCTGAGTCTTGGGCTCACGTTCTCTCAAGAGCTTGCTAGGTAACCCTGAGCCAGTCACTCTCTCCTGCCTCACAGGACTGATGTTACAGGACATAATGGCCACCCTGAGCTCCAGATGGGCGGCTTCACTGATAAGCCAACATTATCCAAGTGAGCTTCATTGGACCTATAGCACTCAGAAAGTAGAACAGAATAGAACATTCTTTATTGGCCAAGTGTGATTGGACACACAAGGAATTTGTCTCAGGTGCATAAGCTCTCACAAGCAACAAAGGGACAAATCATAAATCATAAGATACAGCCAACAAACTTCTTAAAATGGGACAGCAGAGCTTCCAGCCTTTGTGGCTACTCCGGGAGCTTTGAGGTTCATACCTCAAGAGAGTGCCTGGTTGAAGCAAGCTGCCCTAACTCAGCTGCCCTCGCCCCTCCATGCCATACCTTGATATAGAGTTGCTGGAATTCCTCCAAGTTGAGGATGCCTGTGGGGCAGTCTTTCAGAAAGCCCTTGTACCATTGTTTCAGCTCCTGCTCATTAAATTCAGTGCTTCTCACCAGGTCATCCAGCATCTCTGGAGCCAACTTGCTGTTGTGCTTCCCCATGGTGACTTCTGGAAAGAGAAAGGTGCTAGCCGTGCCATTCTCCTGGCACAGTCTTCAGTTGCCTCTGGCTCCCTCCCTCTGTCATGTGCCCACTCTGGGTCATAAAGCTGCATGGGGTAGAATGTACCCCTTCATTTTCCCGAAGGACTGTTCCTCTGATGGTGCTGCATATTTCATAATAAAAGGGAGCCAAACGGTGATTCACTAACACCGGGAGAAAGACATGCCAGAAGGACTACCTATATGAAGCCAACAGTCTACATTATTCTAGAATTAAGCCAATGGAACTGCATTTTTTTTCAATTTTTCAATTTCTTTTTCAACTAAACATTTTTTTTGGGGGGGGGGAACAGTTTACTTAATTTAATTCTTTAGAAATTTTTAAATTCTTAATGATCTAAGAGGGAAAAAATAAAAAATCATAGAAAAAGAGTCAGACATTTAAAACAGGGAAGATAGTGATGAATTTTTCAACAAAGGGTCAAAAACTTTTGTAAACTATTGTAAACTGACACGTTGCAACAGGGAAAATATTAATTTTTAGAACATTTTAATTTTTAACAAACAAAAAAATCATGGAAATAAAGACTTTCCAAGCGTTTTGTTACCAAGCTAGTTAACATCTTCAGTGGCGTAAGATTATTAGGTTTGCCATCTGAACAATCACACAGAGAGAAAAGCAAAACTGATCTTCAGCATTTGGGCAGCAGTGACTTGCTGAAGTTGGCAATGCTGTTGTTCAACCTCAAAGAACTATTTGCTGCCCAGGTGAGAAGGAAGAGGAACTCCGATATAAAACAGGACACGATACCAAGGATGAATGTATTTGGTTAATAGAAAAGGAAAAAGGAAAGACGTTGTCATAGGTGTATACTACAGGCCATCTAATCAAGTAGAGGAAATAAATGAACATTTTGCTACTCATTTATACAATAACAGAGCTTGAAGATCTTTGAGTCCAGCCCCCCTGCACAAGCAGGAGACCCTATACCATTCCAGACAAGTGGCTGTCCAGTCTCTTCTTAAAAGCCTCCAGTGTTGGAGCACCCGCAACTTCTGAAGGCCAGGAGTTCCACTGGTTAATTGTTCTCTGTCAGGAAGTTTAATTCCAGGTTGCTTCTCTCCTTGATTGGTTTCCATCCATTGTTTCTTGTCTTGTCATCTGGTGCTTTCAAAAATAACTGACCCCCTCTTCTTTGTAGCCGCTGAAGTATT
>NW_015386428.1:1538761-1669828 GCF_001527695.2 Protobothrops mucrosquamatus
CACAAGCCAAGAAAAGTCTGGATACTTCCGTCTCAAAGCATCTATTGATTTGAGGCACCATTCACCACTACCACTAAAATATAACAAATCTTTATAAGATGGTGCCTCCATAACCACAAATCTAGGTATAGTCAAAAAAATATGTGACGGTATCACCCAAATTGGAAGTTTAACCTCAAACTTGAAAAAATATTTTTGCGAAACTCTCAACAATGCAGCCATTATTATATGATTTCTAAAAGTTTTATCAATCTTTTTTTGCATAAAAAGATAAGCATGCCACCCAAAGTACAAGTCCCATCCTTCCAAATTCAGAATTCTCTTATTAGATAAATTAATCCAATCAGTCATCCAAGTCAATGCACAAGAGTCATAGTAAAGTGTCAAATTTGGAGCTTTAAGTCCTCCACGTTCTTTAGTATCTTGAATAATCTTAAATTTAACAGATATAAAAATTATTTCTGAACATAGCACGTTTTGCAAGTAGTAGCCTCCAATTACAAATTTACATGCAACTTCCAGTTTCTGCTTGATTTGTCTTCTGAACTCTGAAAAGCTCGTGTTGAAAATATCTTGATGAGATAAATTAATGGGTGGAAGAGATCAACAACCAACATTTAACTTCAAGCAACCCAATGTGTGATTAAATGTTATTGGCAATCAATAAAAAACTATGAGGGAAATATAATGTTGAAAGCACACAAAATATGTCCCATGTTTATCGCTTATTATACAGCTTTTTGCTCCTAATGAGCAATTGGGTGGAATGTCTGTGTGCCTTCTATTGTAATGATCTCTTTAAGAATAAATAAAAGATAAAATCCATGAAAGAATCCTGGAATATCTCAGATGGGGTAAACCCCTGCAGGCTCATTCTACTGTTCCAGACTTCTACTGTATCCACTATTTAAAATAGTGATATTGTAAGACTGTTCTATGGAATGTTCTTTCCTCACAGGAAGGAGAGTGACTGGAGACTCCCTCCCCACAGGTGACAAACTTAATCTTGTCAATACTGACAGAGTAATCCTACAAGTCAGTGAGGGAAGCACCTCTGTGCATACTATTATCTAACTTATCCCAGGCCAGCTGAAGAAGTTCATGATTCTGAAGAACAATGCATATTTCATGCTGTCCATGCTATCCAAATGGCAGACGTCCCCTTCTCTACCATGTTCTGAACTTCCACGGCCACACTATCATAGAAGCAGAATGAATATGTCCTTGGACTGAAGAAGCCTTTGGCAATAACAGATATTGGCCAGACTGTGGGGGACTTTTCTTCACCACTTAAACTTCCACTGCTGGTAATCTTCTGTATCTGACAGCTCAGCGGCCAAGGTGATGACTGGTTCATGAGGGAGATGCTTTACATTAAAAATATAATACTTTGACATAAACTCAGACATCTCTCAGAGGAATTTGATAACTCTCCCAAGATTAAGGGGAGAGTTAACGGCGCTAAGGTTACTACCTGACCATTTTGTAATGACTACAGATAAGAGGCATGTTGATTCCTTGAGCCTCAACCTCTAGCATACAACAAGAGTCTTCAGTCCCAACTCAGCTACTTGCCAACAATGTTGTGGATATGCAGACATCAAATGAGGATCTGGCCTAGGCCAGTCTGCAAACATAGTATTAAAGGTGAGATCTAATGAATGCTAGAAAGCATCATAATTTTTTTAAAATCATTGTCTTCCTCTTTTCACATTTTTTAAAGAACATTTTTGTCCTGTTTCAGATTGGCAATTTTTCTCTATTTCTTTTTTTTTCCAAATTCTAATTCTTATGTAATAATTACTCATGCACAAAAAGTTAAGTTTAATTTCCAGGTTCAGAATGTGATGGTTAGTTCAGTGGACGTAGTTCCCTTGTATGCTGTTGAGAAGTGGGAAATGCCTTTGCCCGTCAAGTCAGCAGAATATTATAGCTTAATAATAATAATAATAATAATAATAATAATAATAATAATAATAATAATAATAATAATAATAATAATAATAATAATAATAATAATAATAATAATAATAAAGTTGGAAGGGACCTTGGAGGTCATTGAGTCCAACCCCCTGCTCAGGCAGCAACCCTACACCATTTCAGACAAATGGCTGTCCAGTCTCTTCTTAAAAACTTCCAGTGTTGGAGCATTCACCACTTCTGGAGGCAGGTTGTTCCATTGGTTAATTGTTCTAACTGTCAGGAAGTTTCTCCTTAGTTCTAAGTTGCTTCTCTCCTTGATCAGTTTCCATCCATTGCTTCTCGTCCTGCCTTCAGGTGTCTTGGAGAATAGCTTGACTCCCTCTTCTTTGTGGCAGCCTCTGAGATATTGGAACACTGCTATCATGTCCCCCCTCCTCCTTCTCTTCGTTAAACTAGACATACCCAATTCCAGCAACCGTTCCTTATATGTTTTAGCCTCCAGTCCCCTAACCATCTTTGTTGCTCTTCTCTGTACTCTTTCTAGAGTCTCAGCATCTTTTTTACATCGTGGTGACCAAAACTGGATGCAGTATTCCAAGTGTGGCCTTACCAAGGCATTGTAAAGTGGTATTAATACTTCACGTGATCTTGATTCTATCCCTCTGTTAAGGCAGCCCAGCACTGTGTTAGCTTTTTTGGCAGCTTCAGCACACTGCTGGCTCATATTTAAGTGATTGTCCACTAGGACTTCGAGATCCCTCTCACAGTTACTACTATTGAGCAAGGTACCCCCTATACTATACCTGTACATTTGGTTTTTCTTGCCTAAATGTAGAACCTTACTTTTTTCACCATTGAATTTCATTTTGTTAGATAGCGCCCAGTGTTCAAGTCTGTCCAGATCCTCCTGTATCTTAAGCCTGTCTTCTGGAGTATTGGCTATTCCTGCCAGCTTGGTGTCATCCACAAATTTGATGAGTTCCCCATCTATCCCCTTGTCCAAATCATTGATGTAATGTAATGTCAGAGGCTAGAACAGCTAGCTCAAGAATCCCAAAGGGACTCAAACCCTTTAGAATTCACATATAATCAGAAATTCAGGTGTAGATGCAGTTAAAAAACATTGAAAATGGGGGAGAAGAAAAGTTAAACAAATTGGAACTTCAGAAGGAAGAGCTTCTTTAAAAATTGGAAATGGACAAAAAGAAAAACCTGAAAAAGAATGATGCTGGAATAAAAAGACCAGAGATGGAGAAAAATAATAAAGAGGGTATTTATAATTTAGAAAAGGACATGTGAAAGAGCGAAAGGCTTTCTAATGTAATCTCTGCAACCTTCTCAGCAGCTTCGCTAGAAAAGTACAAATTTCCAGAATATAGAAAAGATCTCATCAGGAAGGAAATGTGTCTTTTTGCTTATATGGCAGATACTGTATAATTATGAATCAATTTTTGATCCAAATAGACTAAGCTGAAGCTTAAGCAGCCTTTTCTTTCTTATGTCTTTTTGCCCCTCTGACTTTTTAGTTTTACTATAGCTTTCCTTTCAGGCACTGTGTCTCTTACAGTCCATTCCAGATTCAGTTATATAACTGTTCTCTTGAGTTGGTAAACAACAAATGTAACCTAAGGCAAGGACAAGTTTTGTTAGAGCTCCCCTTAAGAAACTTTATATAGATGTAAAGAAAGTCAAGAAAACTTCATCTGTAAGATGGGTTTAACTTTTGAAAGATTGCACCAAGTTCATTAGTTGGGGCCATGTTAGGTGAATACAATGCAAACCAATGACATTTATCAAAGAACAATGAAGCTGGACAGCTGAGAAAACTTATGTTCCATAATCTAATCATGTATTTTGAGATGCATTTAATGAACTCCCATCATAAAAATAACTAACATATGGACTTCTTCCAGTTAAATCCATAGAAGCAGCAATAAAATCTGAGAGAGCTAACATTTATGTTTGTCCAGAAGTTATTGGAATAGAGTTTATTTCCTTAAAATATAACCTTAGCGGAGAGTTTGGTGGAATACAGACAGAACAAAGACAGCAATCTCATTTGTGGAAATAATACTGAGGGGGAAAGAAAAATAATTGAAAACTAGAAAGAATTATAGATCCATAGGACTAATGAAGAACTAATCTATGAGAGACTTGAAAGAAGAAGAAAAAAACCTATATTTTCTCTGCTGTTATATCCACTCCAAACTCTTGCAGATAAAAGAAGGAATTACTGTAGTAGATTGCAACTCGGTACCTCCCAGCTTCTAAGTCACATTTCCTAGTAGAGAAACATTTCCAGTGCAGCTATCAAGAATGATCACTATGAATGTGGACCACATTTGTGGTAGCACACAGTGTCACCTGCTCCCCCACATACTTTCATGTGAGATGGATTGATAGTTAAATGAAAGAAGGAATGATACCTCAAATAAGGTTGTAGCAGGAATAGACAATGATTTCAGAATCATGCTGATGCACAAAATGGGGGCCAGAGTGAGCACCTCAGGGGAAGGGTGGAAATGAAAAGGAGAAAAAGACGTTAGGGTTGCCATGCTTACTTTATAGTATGCCAATTTCCTATTTATTTCTCTTTCATTAAAAGAATCTTTAAAAGAAGATATGATAAGGCATCATCTAAGGGCTGTAATTCCTCATAGTCTTCTCTTGCAGTGTATCCCCGTCAACAGTCATACATTTAATAATGTTCTGACATATAAAATCACTCATTATTATTTCTGAGAAGTTGGCTTCAGAAATAATTTTACTGTGAAATGTCCTCAGTGCACATCTATAGGAGTCTTGCCAAAAATTAAACAGAAGCAAAGAACGTAGGCCAATAATCTTTTATATATTTACTCAGAAAATATGAGATCATACTCAAACATTTTTTAATCTACTCCACATTTCCTTTTTACAGATATAAGGGTGGAATTCAAACTGCCAGCAGTTGAAAGCCAAGTGGAAGACTCCTGTTTAAGCAGGGGGTTGGACTAGAAGATCTCCAAAGGCCCTTCCAACTTATTCTATGTTCTGTGCTTTTAGTCCAATTTATCTCATACCATTTATTGAAAGTTATCTCTTTGTGACAGCAATAGCGTTGTCATTTTTTCCCTTTTTTCAAACAGACCTGTTAGCTTTTGTAGCTTAAAGATTAGCAAATTACAGCACAATTTTATATGGACAACAGTGGATATAATCAGATATATGAATACATACACAGACATACACACAATATTGATAGATAAAATACAAAAAAGAGACATGAGCCTCATTTATAGATATTTGCAGTTTACAAATGAGGCTATTAGCACATGTAAATTTGTTTTTTTTAAACTGTACTGGCTTTAATGAGCAAGAAATGGATTTTTATGATTAAATCAGTCTTGGCAGTTGCTTGTATTAAGAATTAATAAACTGAGATCATGAAAATATCTGAGAATGAAAATATCCCCCAACAGATTTTTTTTTAAATAATGCTATTTTTGATGTCAGATTTTTGCCTATTTGTCTTTTGCAGATAANGCCCGTGTGGTCCAGCAGCAAAATGTGACCCAAACAGCTTTCTCCTTGCGGTGGTTCTGCAGTAAGTGAGGTCTGAAGATACAGTATACCGCCCCTGAACTTGGATGTTTCATCACCATGCCTAATAATGGTTGTGCCTTTACTAGGGCAACCGCCCTGTCTTGTGAGGACGAGTTTTATGATTTGCTGCCTGACATTTTGGGCAATGCAGGTAGATTTGCAGACTTACAACCATTCATTTGGTGACCGTTTGAACCTGCAACGGCACTTTAAAAAGTGACTTACAACCATTCCTCACACTTATGACCCTCGCAGCCTCCCCAGGATCACGTGACCAAAATTTGGGTGCTGACAACTGGCATGTACTTAGGGCAGTCTCGGCACCCGAGTCACCTGATCACCACTTGCGACCTTCCCCGCCGGCTTCCCACAAGCAAAGGGAATGGGGGAAGCCGGATTCCGTTCACAACGGTCGTGATTCACTTAACGGCCATGGCAAAAAATTGTAAAACCGTGTGTGACTCACTTAAGGATCACCTTGCTTAGCAACCGAAATTTGTGGTGATAAGTCGAGGCCGACACCTACTGCAGGTATCACCAGTTCAGCCATTTTGCAAAGGCATTGCGAGGAAGAAGTCTGATCTTTTTCCAAATATAAATAATAAAGTAAAATAAAGATAAAATAAATAATAAAATAAAGTAAAATAAAACAAAAAAATAAAAATAAAATAAAGTAATAATCTATCAGGCTGCCAAACAGGAGGAAAACATTCCAGGCCAAAACCTGAACTGCTGCAGGTCAGAACAGTTTATTTGTGGCCAACGTTTGACTTGTCTGCCTATGATACACAATCTGTCTATGCCCCGACACAGAGACAGGCATTTTTTCATTGCTTTGTGCAACCCAGGACTTGCTGTTAAAGAGACAGGATCCAAGACTCAGCTTCACTCAGTCCTACACAGGTTTAACCCTGTGTGGGTCCAGCAAGTGAATGACCAAGTGTAATAGTAGAATTGGGGGAAGAGACAAATGAAGTTTCCAAACATAAATTAACCAGCTTTAAATCTCTTGAAAAGTCTATTTTATAAGTACAAAAACAGATATAAATAAGTTACACTGTACTGGACGGGCCAGTCTTCATAAAAATCTTAGCTGCTCTTATGCATTCCATGCGTCTCTTTACCTCTACTGTATTTCATCCAGAACCTCTTTATCCGGGAGAGGGGCGGGGTTTGTTCATCCCACCTTTTTGCCAGGCGCTGGACACCACACTCTGTTCTCCTATTTTGCCCAGGCAACAACCCTGCAAAGTAGGCTGGATCAAGAGGCACTGAGTGGCCAAAGTCAGGGGGGATTTAGACCCACCTCCTCCCACTCCTTAACCAGGACCTCAGAGGGCTCTCTCTGACCAGTTTTGTGGGAACCACTGTCTGCTCTGGCAAAGTCCAAGGAGGTGGAAACAAGAGTTGCTCTTTGAGGCTCAGCTGAGGGATGGCTGCTTTGCACCCTCAGATTCCTCCTCCTCTCTCCCAGGCTGGATACCTGGTGGATGATTTTCAGAGGGCAGAAAAGGAACAGCAGCCATTTCACTGTCCCCTTCCTCTGTTGCGCATGGCAACGGATGCTGTGGCTGTCATGGCAACTGCTGCATTGTTGCGAGATTGACCCCTGCAGCAGCAGCAAACATCTCCCCTGAAGCCCAGCTGGCCCTTTCATCCATGCACCCCTTTTCCTTCTTGTCCTTGCTCTCTGTTATGACCAAGCAAAAGCCGCCGCCACAGGGACCCCCTTCTGATGGTCCCTGCAGCTCCAGGCAAGAGGTTTCTGCCATTTTGAAAGTCTGCTTGATCCTAACTTGCAAGGCCTGTTTTCAGTGGAACCAAAGATGGGGCAGCCCATTTTTCAGGGGAGGGATGGCTCTCCTTCACTGGGTGCAGTTAAGCAGAAGCTGCACCAGCATCTGTCACGTATGCTTCAACAGGGACTCTCTCACCAAACAGCGAGTTAGTCTTGATAGCCACAATGACTCCTCTCATTGCTGCTATGTCTGTACCCAACACTCTTCAGGTTAAATATATGAAGCACTGAATTGATTGGTAACATAAAGAAATACATGGTGGATTCACAGGAGCTTAAGCTTAACTTGCAAACCATCTAAGATTGTGCTCAACATCCAAAACAGAGCAGGCAATCCTCAAAAAACCTTACAGAACGTCTTACGGGACTGGAGGAACTACCACCTCTGAATCCTCAGGCTCTTTACGGATCTTGCAAAAAAGGTCTGCAAGATAAAACGTCTGGCTAGTTGAATTTGCAGGCTCTCAACTGTGCTACAAAAAAAAAAGCAAAATGGAAGGAGGCCTGTAGCCCTTCCCGAGCAGACGACTAGGAGAACCTCTTTCAGAACTGGAGGCTTACTTGATTTGCAATGCAGCTTTCTGCCGAAAGACTGGAATGAGAAATGTTTATTTGTTAAGAAGGCTTCTGTGTGTATATATGGGAGGAGGAGGGGGAAATTGCCCTTTTCCAAGGAACTCCCACAGGTTCTACTCCCCACCCATGAAGGCAAACAGATATGCAGCATAGATGCGGTCAGCTGTTCCAACCAGCATGTCAAGCAGGCTCCCCGTTCTGTCTGACTGGGCCACTGCTTCAGATGCCAATCCTGCCCTCGCTGTCTCCATACCTCCAACAGCCAGGTATCTGGAAGTCAACAGTTCACCTGATGGACCGTCGTGCTCATCTCTCTGGGCTGCCTTCCAGGTCCCCATCAGCATCTGAGATCACTGTGCTATTTAATATGCCTAGAATGGCTGCCAGGTTCCACGCTGTTTTGCCCATCGTCCTTCTTGGCACAGGTGCGCTTGTCCACCCTTGGAAGGCAAGCACAGCCCCACAGGCATGTCCACCACTGGGGTGGGGCTCCGCCAATCCCCTACACCCTTTCTTGTTTGACCCATGCATTTTCTATGCTGGTCAGGTAGGGGGCTGGACTGATTTTCTTAATTTTGCTTCAGGAACCGTAACAGGTTGTAAAGGAGTGGCCATTTGCATAATTCCACGTAAGAGAATGAAAAAATGGTCTGGTAAGGATGCAGTTTTGTCTTGCCTTTAAAATCCTGGGTCTCTCTGAGTTACAGCTAGACACGGTGCTTTTAAAAACAAACACCACTTTGCTTGAGGTGTCATTTTGCTATAAGCGTTTGGGTCCCTCCCAGTGGCACTTTGTACAGACTTCTATGACAGGTAGGGAAGACCTGGGCCCAGAAATAGCCTTCAAGGCACCCAAAGTCCCACATCACTGAGCCCTCAGATTCAGCCAGAGATTCCCTTCCTTGGCTTTCTCTGCATATTGGTTATTTTCTCCATAATCAAGCTGGACAATTACTGAAGCCAAAAATAGGCAAGAAGGGTAAAAAAAATCAGTTACGCCACCAAGCTCCTCCAGAGAGAATCTCCAGCAGATACAGGAATGTCCTGACTGGAGCTGACCATCTTGCCTTGGATGAGAGAGACCCTAACCCAAAGAGATGCCCATGGAAGGGGAGCCAGTGCCTCTCAGGGCGAGAGGCAAGGCCTTCAAATGACAAGGTCAGCCTCTCCCAATTCACCACTCTGGGCGCCAACAGACACAACCTCATCCAGCATGTCCAAAGACTGGCAAAGAGGAGAGTCTGTGGTGGCCCAAGAGCAGGAGAAACTGGGCAGCTGATACCTTTTAATAATTGCTTAGTGGAAAAAGCTGCTCATCTGCTGCTTCTTAGGCTCCCTCTGAGTTTTCGTGTTGGATCCGTGATCTCAGAATCAATCTGAGGAGGGCCCTTTAAGGTCAGCAAGCCCACCCTTGGGCTCAGTCCACAGGCCAGCACCCATGACAGATGACTGTCCGGCCTCTCCTTGGACCCATCCAGGAAGGGGACACCATGGACTCCCTGGGAAACTGGCTCAGCTCTCAACCTGCCCTTCCTGTTGAGAATCTTTTCCCACCCAACGTTCAGTTGGAACCTGCCTTGCTCCAGCCTGTCATTCCTAGTCCAGCGCTATGGAGCGCTAGACACGAGTCGTGCCCATCCTCTTGGGGTGCTCTTTTGGGGAGCCGGATGCTTTTCAGTAGGAAAGAGCTGAGCTACGACACCCTCAGGACTGCATTCACAGCAGGAGCCACGCAACATTCCGCCCCCTTCGCTTTGCCAAGGAGAAAACAAGGCTGATCTAATCTGGCTCACAAAATGTTCTGAACATGAGAAAATGCTCCAGAAGGACTCCCTATTCTGGCTGCTGCTTGGCCTTTGCTGGACAACTGAGATCCCTGCTCAGACCTCCAGGAATTCGCCCTCAAAACTCAAGGCGGAAGAGTGCCATCAAGGACCTCTCTCCCCCTTCCCTCCGACTTGCCCTCATCCACACTTCTGCAGGCTGTTTCCTTGCTCTGTTTCCCAGCCTGGCCTTTCCCAGCTTGGTGCCCAGCGACCTCAGCAGTCTTGGTGCTCAGACCGTTAAGGCTCAGTGAAGACAAGAAAGCTTGTGATTGCTTGTGATCCAAATGACTGGATAACCAATACAGAGTTTAACTTAGTGTTCTTACGCTGGCTATTCTCTGGGCTCACATAAACCACTCAACCAGAAACAAAATCCAATGGTGGGGGCCCATTCACTGAGACCCCTCCAAAACTACACCAAGCTGGCTCTGCTGCGTTAATGCAGCTGGCTCAGGTTTGTAAGTGATCCATCTAAATATGCTTATGAAGTCCTCCTGTAAAATAAGGCATTCTGCCCATACTCAGCCCCATCCAGGGGTCTCTCCATTGCTGAACCCATGGCTTCTTCCCTAGCAGATGACCCTGGCCACTTCCCCCCCCCCTCACCCCCAGACTGGATAAGATGGATAACTGGCTCTTGAAGATAGGTCAGAGGAAAGCACTGCCCCCCACCCAGGGAAGGGTCTGACTAACTCTGCCAGTTCCCAAACCAAAGACAGCCCAGGGGGGCAATTACAGCCAGACTGGCTCATGGTGAGGCAACCAGGCCACTGACTCAGTCAATTAAGAGGGCCCAGAGTGGTAGTCAGTCAGCTTCATTTTCATGTAGATGTTCACACAGTTGTTCACATTGAGGTTGGCTGTATCAGCAAAGGAGGAGCCTGTTCTGTTCCCCTCTTTGGGCCCAGCACAAACTGGATCTCCAGAAAAGGCTTTGGGGGCTTCAGGGTACTGTCCTTGGAAATGCAGGCATGAGGGTTGCAGACCCAAGACCCCCTTGCTTGCCTCCCCCAGGAGCCTCCTGCTGCAAGGGGTGTGTATGTGCGTGAGACACAACAATGGTTTGCTCACCCACCCCATCTGCCCATCTGCAAGTTTTTTGGACACAGCAAGAGTCTTTTTATCAATCCCTCTGCCTGACTAATTGTTGCAAAGACCCTGATGGATAAGGAAAGCCCTTAGGGGAGGGGGGAAGAGCTGTGTGACCTTTTGAATGCAGAGAAGCAGGTTGCAGTCAAAGGTCAGCACTTCCTTCTCTAGCCATTGTAAAAATAGCTGGAAAATAGGAAAAACGCCTCTCCCCCCCCACTTCAGACGACAGATTTGTCATTTGTCTCCTTGGCTGAGAAGAGGCAACATCGCAGCTCCTTTGCCTCCCCCTCCCCCGGTTTGCAAAGGCAAGAACCTTACCACGCACCCCCCCCGCCAGACCGACAAGGCACGGGCTTGGCGCAAAGGACGGGGAGAAGGGGCGTCGGGGATGGGCGGGCGGGCAGACGGGTGGAGCCCAAGGGGGCTTGGCGGGGGAGTGAGAAGCGAGTGGAAGGGGACAGCTTCGATCTCCGCCTTCCCTCGGGCCGGAAGGCAGCGCCTGCTTCGCCTTCCAGCGCTCGGCTCCAGAACCGCCAAGCAAGCCTGAAGGCGCGAGGTGCGTGTCTCCCCGGCACCCGCCTGCGCGCCCCTGGGCCCGGGGGGGGGCCCGGGGGGGTGTCTGCGGAGCCCTAGGGCAGGAATCCGCCGCAGCCGCCAGCTATCCCGGGCGCGGCGGAGCAGCGCCAAGCGGAACCTCCCGAGCTCCAGAAGCGCCGGCGCCGCAGCTCACCTGGCGGGCGCGGGTCGGGTCCTAGTCCGGCTGCTTGCCTGCCCTCCCTCCCTCGGAGGCGCGTCCGGTGCGGAGCCGGGGCCGTGGGAACAGCGAGCGCTCCGCGGGGAAGCCGAGGAGGAGTTCCGCCGCGCTGAGCCTCACCTGCGCCGCCGCAGCCGCCTTCGGCACCTTCCTTGCCCGCCTCGCCTGGAGCAGAATGTGGCGCGCCCGGCGCCCGCCCGCCGCCTCCGCGCGGAGTCTCATTGGCCGCGCCGAGTGGCAGTCACCCCTCTTTCGCTCCTGGAGGGGCGACTCCCCGCCCGGGCAGCGGAGGGGTCCGGAGCCCCGGCGAAGAAGCAGCCTTGCGCTCGGCCGAGGCAGGAGCGGACTGGGGTTGCCCTGAGGCGGGGCAGCCCTTCGGGGCGCTTGGTAGTCCGAGGGGCCGGCGGGAGGGGCTGCAGGAGGGGCTGCTCGCTGCGCGGACGCCGCTCCTGCAGGAGCCCCCGAGGGCCGTCGAGCCTGCTCAGGGGGGCGGCTCGGTCGCCGCGGGGGACAGCGGGCTGCGGGCGCTGCGGCGAGAAGGGCTGCCTAGTCACAAGATGGCTGCCGGAGGGGGAGAGTATGGAAGGCGGCCCAGATTCACCTGAAGGCTCCTTGCCGCAGCCCCCCTCCCTCGTTCTGCCCCTTTTCTGAAAATTTGGGGAGGGGGGCACCGGCAATAAAGAACGTGCCGGAGCTCGCTAGCCGTTTCCCACGCAGCTTGAGTTTTTGAAACACTGAAATAATTTTCCATTAGAAACAGCCGTCTCAGGAAACCATTAGGTGGAAGGGGAGCCCAGCAGGATGGGTCTGCAGGTGCATTGGCAGCCCAGCTGTAAAGCCTGTTTATGAATCCCATTGCCTAGAACAGCCCCTTTGCTCCACCATGGCTTTGGGTTTGGCCTGGGATATGTGTGTCTTACCACCTCTGTCTTATGTTTTTCACCCTTACAACTGTTGTCGCATCTCCATGGTCACATGATCAAAATTCAGACGCTTGGCAACTGGTTCATATTTATGATGGTTGCAATGTCCCGGGCTCACGTGATCACTTTTTGTGACCCTCTGACAAACAAAGTCACTTCACAACCATGTGACTAAGTTAACAACTGCACCAATTCACTTAACAATTGTGGCAAGGAAGGTCATAAAATGGGGCAAAACTCACCAATTATATCACTTAGCAACATGTTTTGGGCTCAATTGCAATCATAAGTCGAGGACTACCTGTAATGTTCAAGCATAATTTTTAGAAATGTCCAGGCGCCCAGGAAGGTGAGCTGAAACTGCTTAAGGACTAATTCAAAACATGATGGTGCCACAGCCCTCTTCATCTCTTCCAGTGCCCGCAGCCAACCTAGACCAGTCCTTCAGTGCTCATTAAAGCAACGGAGGCTGCCAGCCACAAGCGTTGCCATTCCCGCAGGTACAAAGTTACAAAGAGAAAGAGGAGAAGGGAGCAGCAGGCACAGCACTGCCAGTGTCAACTCTACAATAAGCATGGCTGCAGCGATTGCCACATAGAACGGAGGGAGAGGGGTTGCCCAGGTACTTCATTAGTCAAAACAATCTTCTGTCCTGTGGGAACCAAGGTCATCTGCTGCTCCTGCAACCAGGGACTGGGCGTTACATGAAAAGCCGCCTGTCAGAACCCATTTCTTTGCTGGGGGGGGGACTTTCGTTAGTTAATTCTTTTCCTTTCCTGTGGGTTCTGTCATACTTCTGGGGGGAAGGGGGGAAGCTTTGGGGAATTGCAATGTATTTTCTCCATTAGAAATACATTATTATTAACTTGGGAAAAAATAAAATGTAAAATGTATTTGAAAATTCCAGGATGGCTTTCAACAATGGAAGCATTTGTACATCCAAATCTAGTCAGTCTCAATAAAATATGGACATACAAAGATATTCTAAATTCTGAAGGGAACTTATAATCCAGGCAAGAGATGGGAAATCAGGGCATCAATTTAACATGGTGGTCACATTTACAAATGCAAGTCAGATATGATAAAGATATTAAACAGTATGGATTTTACAAAGAACAGACTATGTGTGATCAGACATTATTAACTTCTGATGAAAAGTTAATTAAAAAATGTATAATTTCTTATTAAATTTCAAAATAGAAGATGAACAGGTAACAGAGACAATGATAGTATAGGCAAAGAATTTTGGATGTAATATAGATTTAGAAAAGTGGCAAAGTTTGTGGGAAAGGAACTATAAATTGACAATGTCAGCTTCATACAAAGAAAATTTATATAAAATGTTTTATAGATGGCATTTGCCACCAACAAGATTAGCAAAAATATTTAAAAATATGTCAGAAATGTTGGAAATGTAAACACAAACCAGGTACTTATTATCATATGTGGTGGACATGTGTTAAAGCAAGGAGATATTGGACAATAATCCACACTTGGTTAGAAAAAATGTTAGAGAAACACATAGGGTTAGGGTTACATCACCATGAACTCAGAGAGCAAAATGAACATTGCCAACAAATTTGGAGTGCTTGGGTATGATTAAAAAGGCTTTGACTTTTCTAGACTGCCCTATCTATGTTTCCTGGTAAAATACATGGGAAAATCCCATTGGGGGAAAATTCCACTTAGGGTTAGGGTTACGTCACCATGAACTCATAGAGCAAAATGGACATCGCCAACAAACTTGGAATACTTGGGTATGGTTAGGAGGGCACTTACTTTTCTAGCCTGCCCTATCTATGTTATATTTGCACAATATTGGAAGAACGAAGAAATACCACCAGAAGAAGAAATCATTAAAAAAATATTAGACTGTGCGGAAATGGACAGACTTACTTTAAGGTTGAAAGAAAAAGAAGAAACAGAATATTTTCAAACTTGGGACCTATTTTACAAATGGTTAGAGAAAAGATTTAGGGATTAGGAATTTAATTTGTATTAGTGAATAAGATACTCAGATAACACGTTTTTGTTGAATAATTATTATTGAACTCTTTTAAAAAAATAATAAAACTTTAAAAAAATTGATTTGTTATTTATTTTTGCCTTTAGCAGCAATAACTACGTTGTTTGGTGACTTTGCTAGCAACCTGCAGGCTGTGAACTTTCCTTTTCCCCTTGGGAAAAGAATTCAGGAGTGCTAGATTTATTTTTCCTGCTAATTACAGTATACCTTGTGGGTTTTTTAAGGAGCTTATGAGAAAAAATGTGTCTGAAAATGAAAGGATGTATGGATTGAGTTGTGAGACAGGGAAGGGAAGTCCATGGACTTATGCACTTCCAGCTGCTGACAGGTATACCACTAATATTCTGACTGGACACCTACATGCTCTCAGGGCCCAAAGATTATCTTCATTTTTCATAGGGCGGTATTGTGGATTAACTCATTTTTTCTGGGTTCTGATTTTAAGATGAGTATACTGAGCTATGGAGGCCTTTGATCTTCTTCTTAAATACATAATAATAAAATAATGAGAACTAAAGGCTCAAAGGGAAGGCGGATTAGAAAGAACAAGACCTTCAATTCCCTTCCTGTTAAGAGTTTCTTAATAAGTTTTGCTCTTCCTTCCTAACATCAATAAAGGTGGATTTTCCAGAAAATATGTGAAGAGCTGTAATTAGTGATTTAACTATGTTTTCTTTCTGGCTGTGTTTTAATTTATATATAATGTATGTTTAATTGAGGAGGGCTTGGAGAAGTAGAGGTGGTCAATGTGGAGGCTGCATCTTGCCCACCAGATCTCTGTCTCCCCTCCAGGTCTCTGGAGAGCAGGAGGAGGGGGTGGCAGAGGAGCTGTGTGAGGGAAGGCTGCCCCAACAAGCCAGCATCCTTACCAATTGGAAATGGGAATTCCCTTTCCAGAAGGGCCAGCCTCCCTTGTGCAGAACCTGGGAGGGCTGCTCCCCTGCCGCCTCCTCTTGCTCTCCAGAGATCTGTCAAGATAGAAGTTGGACTCAGAGGAAAGGCTTCTTCTGCCAGGAGGAGGCACCGGGCAGGGAAACACCAAAGATGTCTGAGATTGGGAAAAGAACATCTCTTTAGCGTGCTGTCCACACACAGACACACACACAACTATTCCAAGCTTGGAGACTTGTACCCACATCTGAGCTAGAAAATTGCCAGTCATGCCTGGGCTTGGGGAGAAGGCCCTCTCCTTCCGCTGTGGATAAAAGTCCCCAAACCTGGAATGCGGGGTGTGTGCGTGCGTGTACGTGTGCGCGTGCACGTGTTGGCTGCTAGCAGTTTGGGGAGGCAAGGAGTTTGTGGGGCATGGAGTTGTCCTCAAATCAAGTTAGCCAGTGTGACTTGTTCAGTTGGGACCCAGCTGTCAGCTATGTCCAGTGAGTGGCGTGGAGCAGGCCACGCACACCTGCTAGGTCACTGGTGGTACTCGAATATTGCCATATCCTAATCTCTGAAAAGGTTGCAAAGCCCTGCACTAGGATTCCAAGATCCCTCTCACAGTTACTACTGTAGATCCAGGTTCCACCTATTCTATACCTGTACATTTGGTTTTTCCTTTTCAGTGGCTGAAGGCAGCTTCCCACCAATACGCCGACTCTGCTGGCTTCCACTGGACAAGAGCAGAGATGCGGCTCGGCTGCAAAGTGGATGAGACTGGATGACCATTGGGAGCCCGGCATCTCTCTGAATTCCTCCCTTCTAGGTCACTGGGCGGCTGGCCCGGCAGGCAAGGGTTAATCTGCCCCAGCTCCCTCGCACCGCAGACGTCACCAGGGCTCGAGCAGAAGAGGAGGGGGCGCATGGGGGGCTTGTGATACGCCGAGCCCGCGCGAAGGAGCTGCACCAACCCCAGCCCCGGCCCCGCCGCCGCGCCCTCCCGGAGCCCAGCCCGCCGCCGCCGCCGCCGCCGCCGCGCGCCCNAGCTGGGAGCAGCAGCAGCCGCGGCGGCAGCAGCAGCAGGACCCCCGCCGTCCAACCTGCGCCTTGGCCTCGTCCATGACCTCCGTGCAAAGGTGGGCACCTCGCCCCTCGGCCGGGACGGGGAGGCGGGTGGGGCGGCGGCAGCCTGGATTCTGGGGGCGTTCCGGAGCTGCGGGCTCGGTCGGGAACGAAGCTGTTTCCGCAGAGCGGCGGGTCGGCTTGGGCGCCCCTCGCTCCGCTGCGGCCGAGCCCCGGTTGCCCCGGCTTCCTGGCTTCCTTCCTTCAGCCCAGCCCGCTCAGCTGCCCGCCCCTTTGGGGACCAAGTCACGCCGAGGATTCTCGTTAGTTGTCGCTTCTGTGAAATGGGCCGCTGCGGATTCCCCCCCCCCCCCACTTTACCTGCAGAGACAGGAAATACGAGCCCACTCCCTCCCCTCAAGCAAGCCCCCGGAATTTGCCTGCTGGGGAAGTTTGAAGGGTGGGGAGGCGAGGGAGTGGCTGACACTCTCCTTCCAGCAGTCCCCAGGCGGAAGGAGCCCAGGATGAGGGGAGGCTCCTCCTGGGTCCCTCCTAAAACCTCTGCTTTCTAAGTGCCCAACCTCGAGGAGGGCCCCTCCTTCCCCTCCTCCTGGAGGTGGTTCCCTTGAGAGGGCAGCCTTCAGCACCCCCCACCTCCCATACCTCTGGGGTGTTTGGAGGGATTGACCCCCAAAGTCAGCTGCAGTAAGGAAGGGAGGGTTCTTCCCTGGAATCAGAACTGAAGGAGGTGAAAAGGCAGAGTGCGGGGTGGACAGTCTGGAGGAGGGATACTGGAGTAGCTGGTCCTGGTCTGAGCCAGCCAGGTGTTCCCTGGGCAGGTAGGTGAGGACTTTGCCAGGGGAGGGTGATGAAGATGCCCTGGGCCAAGATAGAAATGATCTGAGCCAATCAGGGTAAGGGCTACTGGAGAGGAGTCTCTCTGCAAGATCCTTGGAGATCCTGCAAGAGAAGCAGCCTGGAGGCAGTTCCCTGCGGGAGAACTCATTAAGAAAAAAGAGAACATTTCCCTCAAAGCCCCCCCCCCTCTGGGCTGGCTTAGCTGCACATAGATGGAATTTGAATGAGGGAGAGCAGAGCTTTGCATTTCTTCAGAGTCTTCTTGGGAGGTGGGTCTCTCTTCTCAGCTTCCCTTGCAAGAGTGCAGAGCATTCAGGCTGTGCTGCTGCTGGCAGAGGGCCTGGCTCTGCCCTGGCTGCAGGTCCGCAACCTCTGGGTGCACCAGACTGGCACAGAGCCTGCCCTTAGGAGGGAAATGGGGAAGGCTGGACAGGAAAGGCCCAGGGAGCAAGGATCCCCTGGGCCTCAACCCCTGCCAGGGATCCAAAGGGAGGGTCCCCACAGAGGGCGGCGCAGCCTCTGCTGAACCCACCCAGGGGAGGGACCCCCACGGCCTCTCCGCCCTCGAGCTCGCTTCCTCCTAGGAGGTTTTTCAAAATTTGGTTGAGGATTTATTTATTTGCCTCACGTGGATGCAGTTGAATCATGAAAGCCTGGAACAGCTAACAATTTCATCCTAAAATAAAAAACATTCCAAATATACCAAATGTATGAAGTAGGAGTGGATAAAAAGTCAATATGGCAGCTGGAATGGCACAATTGATGCTCTGCCCATTTTTCATGCACGCATGCAGGGAGAGCTTCACTTGTGCTGCCATGACTACCCTCTTTTTAAAAAACAACAACAACCTTTTTTTTAACCACACCCTGCAAATACAAATGGGAATCCAAATAAAAAACAGAAAATACCAAAGTCACACTCTTGGGAAGCCCCTCTTCAATCAGCATCACCTCCTCCTCCTGAACCGGACAGAGCAGATGGGACCTGTCCATCTTCCCAGAGGAGGGAGCTGGCTGAAGGGAATATGGGGGCATATTATGGGGAGAAAGGCTGCTTCCAGGCCCCACCGGAGAACACTTGCAAGAAGACAGGAGCTGGAGGGGATTCTCCCTGGTCAGTCTGGTGGACAGGTGGAGGAAGAACGTGGGAGAAGGCGTTTCCTAGATGACTGGTCCGGAGCTGTCTAGGGCCTCCCCCTAACTGGTGTTCTGGGCTCTGGATGAGAGAGAATAGGGTTTGCCCTCCTTCTGAGTGACATTGAGGAGGGCCTGTCATTAGATCCTCAAGGTCATTTCCCCCCCACTTCTGTCCCTACCGCTGAAACTATCCAGGGCCTTCGCTCTCTCTGCCTCCAGCTGCCACTTCCAGAAAGTCTCCCAACTTTTCTGTCTATTGTGTTGACAGCAGTCTTGCAATCTACTAATGTTACTTGATTAAAAAAAAGGAAATAAAGTTAGTCTGGAAAGTTTTATTTTTAATCAATGCATGCTCACTTTTTCTGTAATTAGTGTGTTGCTTACCCAGTGATTTCTTTAGTCGTAGCACTTTCTTTAGCACTGATGACAGTTTGCCCGTCGCTCCCTGGGGTTCCTCCTCTTTTCTTTGAAGACAGGGACAGCACCCTCTTTCTTTCAATTCTCTTCTTTCTGGAAAGTTGCTTCTTGTGTCAGTCTTACAATAATATTTCCTTTCTCCATCAAATCCTCATTGCTTCTTATAACCGAAAGGTGGTCACCCACTGGGCTGTGTCCTTGTTTCATTGAGTCAACCAACTGCCACAACTCTTTTCTTTGTCTTCTTGCAGGGTGCAGCTGCATTTCCTCTGCTCTGCAAGGATCTCCCCTTTTGCCCCTTGTTCAGCATGGCCTCTTTTTCCTCTCTTGAAAGCTCAGAAATTATTATTTCTGCAAGAGGTCCAGAACTGTTTGGGTTGCAGCAGTGGAGAATATCACCTGCACTCTCATTTTTAGGGGTCTTTTTTTATGAACTCAGGAGCTTCTTTGCTTAATTCTCTTCATTTTGAAAAGTTTCTTCTCTGTTCCTTGTATTTTGTTTGGTGTAATAAATCTCCATGCTCCCTTTTCAGTTGATGGTGCCACCTGCTGTTCTGTGCTTTTTCTTCCAGCACAGCTAGAAGTTTAATTTCAGGCAGGAATCCAGATATGTCTGACAAACATAGTTCATGATTGGCAAGTTCTATTTGTTCATCTTCATTTCTGCTTCTTAAGGTAACAGCAATATAAAAAAAAATTTGGTTTAGTTTTTGTTAAGATTCCCTCCTCTGGCTCTCTTTTTGGTTTCTCCTTACTTGGTATACACTCTTAATAGAGGAAATTGTGACAGCTTCCCTGCCCTCCTCTACTATTAGCTCATTCAGTTGCTCAATACGGAGCAGCCATTCAATCATCCCCAATGGGCAATTGGTGGCAACATCCCCACCATTATCAGCTATTCAGGAAACAATCTTTTCTCTCCCTACAGCATTGCAGTACCCACAAATCTTGGTCACTCCTCCCTTCCTCCTGTTGAACATTGCTAATGAATTCCTGTTAGTGATTTGAAAGCTATCTAGATTCGTTTTATTCAAGTATTTTGTTTCCTGCACTTTTTTCTGCACTTCATCAAATGGCTTTGAAAATCACACTTCTTCTGTTATTGGAGAATTTTCCAATAGTTGGATTTCTAGGATATTATGAGAGGGCGAAATGCACTTTTTCCCTAAGTCAGTACTTCTCAACCTTATTTATTTATTTATTTATTTATTTATTAGACTTATATGCCGCCCTTCTCCCCACACCTGAGTCCCGCCGAGTGTCGTATAATTTTGTCATGGTTTCGTAATAGGGGTTATTTTTGGTTAATTTTTGTTTATAAATGGCGACACAGTACAATTTTATTACTAATTTTAACAGGGATAAATTTTAAGAGGGATCCGGTCACCCGCTTGCTGAAAAAGCCATGTCTTGAGGGCGCGGCGGAAAGCTAGGAGATCCGGGATCGTCCGGATCTCGGGGGGTAGTTCGTTCCAGAGGGTGGGGGCACCCACAGAGAAGGCCCTCCCCCTGGGGGTCGCCAGCCGACATTGCTTGGCCGACGGCACCCTGAGGAGGCCCGCTTCTTCGCAAGTTCAAGATGCGTGGACTTCAACTCTCAGAATTGCTCAGCCAGCATCTTCAGTTGGCCAAGATTGAGAAACGTTGCCTTACATGGAAGATACAAATGAATATTGTCCTCTGGTTCCATGATGGCCCTCAGGCCTGTTTTTTTTAAAAAATAGGAAAACTATTGCAACAGCAGGTTTAATACTAAAATTACATGATCAAAGGAGAATTCACACAGAATCTGAACTAAAATCTATTAAAACAATTGGATCCTTTTTGAAGAAGGAAATACTTTCCTTGGAGATATTCTCTTGAATAAAATTATTTTTATTCCTGAAATACCTTTTTTGCTTTTTTTCCTCAGCATTTCGCTATCAGTTATCAATGCCCTAAGTGTGATCACTTTCAGCTGGCATTCTTGCCAGTACAATTAATTCTTGACTCATTATAGATCACTCAGAGGCAACTGGCTCAGAGCACTTCTACCCGATTGTCTGAAAGATAACAAGATGGTATTCTTTTAAAAGCTCCCCCAACTGGACTGAAAGTGGTTAAATATTGGTCAAAGGTGGTGGATCTTTTAAGGGAGGCTAAGCATCCAGGCAGATCCTGCTAGGAGGTTCCATTTCAGGGTCCTGAAATTGAGAAGATCCTGCCATTGTTCTGGTAGGTTTCTCCTCCAAATAGGTAACAAACCCCAAACCGTTGCTTAGATTTGGGATGCACTATATAATCATGAGTTTTGAAAGCAAGCTTGAAATCTTCTTGAGCAATTTTTGGCTTTAGTTTATTTTTCAATATACAAAGATTTTTTTCACATTTTTTTCTGTTGTTCTAAGCAAAGGAAAAAAGTAAGATTAGTACTAAGACAATAACAGCTTCTTTGCAGCATCAATACTTCATTAATCCATCAGCAACTTAAAACTCTCTCAATTTATGGGAGTAACTTAGACTTTGATATATCCAAATTTAAGAGAGGGCCAAATGGTTTGTAACATGGGAAGTAATGCAGTGCCTATTCTACAGGTACCACCTTATCTGGCAGAGAGAGAAAAAACTGTGAAACAAAGGCCTAAATGGGTTGTTGGATCTTCTCTGAGGCAAGGCAGTCCCAGCTGTTGAAAAGTTGGATGAGACAGCTTGAGTCCAACTAGCAGTGCCCATCAATGTTCTCTGCAAGCATGAAGAAATGGGTGCCCATATAAATTGCTTAAATGTTTGAGGATCTTCCTTGGCGTGAGGGTGGTGACTGCCACTTGTGCTGGGAGAGGCAAAGCATACTAAACACACTAATATTGCCAATAGCATGGTCTTAGCAATCATTTTTAAAATTTTGCTAATACATTTTCCCATTTAAAATTTTCTATTTTATTGATTGAAATAAAGGCAACACACATAAAAACCAGTAGGACTTCAGTTGTACAGTTGTAGAAAACATCTTAACATTTTTACCCCCCACCCCCAGCAGTTATACATAAACTAAATGGAGGTGTCTAACACTGCCCACATTAAGACTTGTGTTCAATTCCCAGGCCAAGGTTGAATACCCTTCAACTAGATCAAATCACATATTTCATAAGTACTAACTACCCACCTCCCTTAGACAAAAGAGGGATGTGAAATTATCTTTCCTTGCAAGCACATTTCTACACTGCCTTACTTCCTAAGACTCGAGGTTACATCAAAGAAGCTAAAACCATAGTAACATCTAAATATAGCATGATAGCAGTTAAAGCTGGAGATGCCCCAATAGCCTATTGACCCAATAGCCTTTTTGAATGGGATGGTTTTAACTGCCTTGTAAAATATAATCTAAAATGGACTATCTTTTTGATGTTTGTTGCCATGGAAATAGTATATTTTACAATCCTTTACAGTACAAATTCTTGGGTGCTTCACAGCATAAAAACAAAAAAATATATACAAAAGGCATACAACAGTAGCAATAACCAGATGGTGGAACAGTCAACAAGACAAAAGTTGTACACCAGAAGGAGTTCCAACCACACTTAGTCCAACACCTGGAAGGAGAAGCAGATCTTTGAGGCCCTCTGGACTGCCATCCAAGTGGAAGCCTTCCAGATGGCAGGTGCCACAACGGAGGAGGCATACTTCTAGGGTGCCAATAGATGGCACTGTTTGATCAAAGGAACCATTGAAGGTTTGAAGATCTTAAGTGAAAGCAAATCTACCACTTCATGAGGCAGCCTATTCCACTGATTGACAGCTCTTATTGTGGAAATTCCTCCTAATACCTGTATCTACTTCCGTGTGGTTTCAAACCATTGTTCTACTGCTGCCTTTGGGTGACAGAGATCATCCATTCCATCTTCTGTCTCGCAACTCTTTAAATCAGAGGTCCCCAACCTTTTGGGCACCAGGGACCGGTTCCATGGAGAAAAGTTTTTCCACGGACCAGAGAGTGCATGGTTTTGTGTGCTGCCTGCATCCCACGGATGGGACTTTGCTTGTTTGTTGCTAGCATGCCTCTAGTTTTGTGTCATTTGCATATTTAATGATCATTTCCTCAACTTCAGGATATTAATAAACATGTTTAATAGGACAGGCCAAGACAGAACCCTGTGGCCCTCTACCTGATACTACTCTTCAACTTGATGTAGAACCACTTGTGAGCATCCTTTGGGTGTTGATTCCACTATACCCACCGCTTGTGTAATTTAGCTCAGTGGTCCCCAATCCCCGGTCTGCGCCGGTTAGGGAAGGGACCAGGCCATGCAGCTGGAGGTGAGCTGAAGCTGTGGCATGCGGTGAGTCTGCAGAAGTTGGGACTGGGGCAGGAGGGCGGCTATCATAAATACTGTGAAGTTGCCCACCATGATCTAATACACACAGTGTGTTTCCTTTTTCTTAAACAGTACTCAACATTGTCCCAAAGGTGTTTTTCAAAAGACAACTGGACTTCCTTGGTTTTTTTCCTTGAAGACATTTCACTTCTCACCCAAGAAGCTTCTTCAATTCTGATTTCAGAACTAAAGAAGCTTCTTGGATGAGAAGCAAAACATCTTTAAAGAAAAAACCAAGTTACCTTTTGAAAAAGCATCTTTAGGACAACCATGACCTGAATGATTGAGAATTTCTATAGACAGTACTCAACCTTGTTTTATGTGTCCACATTGATTTTGTTCCCTGAAGTTGTCCTCAGTATTAATATTCAGCTGATGACAAATTCTTCCTGATGAAGTAAGAAGTAAGACTGTTGTGAACATGATATAATTAGGAACAAAGAGAGTAATTCCCCATTCCTTCCAGCTGCCTTTGAAGGTTTTTCTGTTTTGATATTTTAATTGCTGCCATGTATTGAGATAATGGCTTTAATATCTGAGGCATTTATTTTTCTCTTGTTTAGTCTTTTAATACCTTTGCAATCCACTAGAGAATTCTTGCTGTTGGTGGGAGCAATAAAAATCAGAAGCAATCGATAAGCATAATTGCCCTCAGCAGCCAAATCCTTTGACTCCGTCCTGTGTGGAACAATGGTTGAAATTTCTCTTTCTGACCTGAGGTGTCCATTTTCGCATCCTCAGTTTCACCAAGGACATTGCTCTCCTGCTCAGACACCTGAGACAGGCCGTCTGAAGGGAACTGCTGACTTGGCCAGGAGCATCTGGAAGCCTCACACACACACACCCCATTTCTCTCCCTCTTCCTTGCTGCAGGATCCTCCCAGCTGATGAAGTGTCTCACGATCCACATAGGACTCCAGGACTCCTTGCTGTAGACATTGCCCAGGCACCATAAACAGAGGTAAAAGGGCCTCCCCTGCACTGCACAAGCCCATCCTGGACCCTCTTCACCCCAACGCTCAGCTCTGACCTTTCTGCTTCCTGAGCCAGGAGGAAGTTTGGGGGAGGCAGAGCCAGACTTTGGGAGGGGGTTGCAAAGGAGGACATTCCTACTCTTCAGATTGTGGCTGCTTGTAAGAAGCAAAAAGGGCACCTTGAGGGATGCTTATCCAGCAAAGGAACGTGAAAGCAAAGAGGGGCCCCACCTGCGGTCTGCTGCTCAGGGCAGGCCCTAGGCCCAGGTGAGTAGGCCTCAGGGGGAGCCTACGGGGGCCAAAATTGAAAAGACTTCTGAAAAGCAGAAAAAGCAAAAGACAGTAGTGGCACACTCTGTGAGCCAGCATGGCTCAAGGGCTAAATGTAATTTTGCAATATAAATATGGTGAAAGTTTCTGAGAAAAGAAAAAAAATTGGTCTGAGGCTGAAAATCATAAATATAAAAGCTCAAAAACCTAAAGAAAAACACACACCCCAAGAAACAAAAAGCCGCTTTTTTGAAATGCCTAACCAGATGGAAAGGCAAACCCAACTGCAGGGGGCGCCAGAGGGCCAGAGCTAGGCACAGGCTCCAGGGCCTGAAGCTCAGGGGACCCTCAAGCCGGAGCACAGCAGAAGGGGGGCCAATTGTGGAGGGGCTGCAACCAGGCTGGCTTCACAGGGAGCCTGAGGTCCAGCTCCCCAGGCCTCAGTTCCTGCCCCACAGCCCAAAGTGGCGGTGCTGCTGATGCTGAGTGCCTGCAAAGGGTCAGCTCTTGGGGCCCTCAAGCACCCAGGAGAGTTGGGCGGGGTCTCTGGGCCAGGAGCTTGATCCCCAGGCATCTGCCAGCAGGGCTGAGCAGCAGCAGCAGGATTTGCAAGCTGGTCTTTTGGGGGGCGGATGTAGGAGCCCTGTTGTGGGCTCCTGATGGGGAAGGGGTTGAGGGTGGCCCTCGTCCTGGCTGGGCCTCCACTTTCCCACCCCTTCCCTTTCTCCTGCTTTAGGTCTGCCGCCATGGGCAACCTGATCAAAGTGCTGGGCAAAGATTTAGAAAACTGTCCTCACTTCTTCCTGGATTTTGAAAGTAAGTCCCGGGCACAAAACAAAGGGGGCTGGGGGGCCCCATAAATCCTGATGGGGGAGTCACTGTTCTCCACCAGTTTTGGCCATGGATTCCTTTGGTCTCCTGGAGGGAGCCAACCTCTGCATCTGTCTCAGAGGAGACATGTTTGCACTACAAAAAAGCAGCAGCGTTGCAAATTCTGTTAGGGAGGGGCGCCCACAGTTTTAGAACTGACGCCTAGACGTCCTCAGATTTCAGGTCCAGAGTTTCCCATCAAGCAAATTGGGGATCATTAAATCCCTGCATCTTTTTATTGGTGCATGTGTTTCATTTTGCACCCCTCTTGCCATTCTGGGGTGCTCAGGACAGATGACAGATTGGAAAACCAGAAGTAAAAAGCAAAACCATATAAAGCATTTACAACCCAGCTAAAGATCTTTCAGTTGCAGCTGAGGTTGCATCCTTCGGTCCAGATGAAAAGGGCGGCATGTAGGCTGGGAGTCTTTCCCCCCAAGTCTGAAACAGAGGCCTAAGCAAGCCCACCCCTCTGCTCCCACCCCCAAAGTGAGACTTCCTAGTGTGGGAACCACTGAATCACAGGTCTTGTTCTGAAGCAACACTTCCACTAGCCCAAGAGAGTGGACACCTCCAAGATGCTAACGGTCCGTCTCCCATATAGGAAAGAGAGAATTTTACTGGCATTATGAAATGCTGGCACAAAAGAGGAAAAGGCTTGTGTATTTCTTCCTTGTAATTAAAAAACTTAAGCCATACCTTTGGGATAAAATTAACAGTACATTTATTGATTGTGCTCAATTGAGCTGCCATGGTTAGATTGGCTAAGTATAAGCCATAGGTTGGTCCCAACACATGCTCATTGCTCGAGTTGGTGTCTCTTATCCTCAGTGCTTCCATCTGCAAAATGGGAGCAGTGGTGCTGATGGTCTTTGACAATGCATCCAGGGGTTACTGAGAGAAGCCTTGGGGTCTTGGAAGTGCCATATAAAGGCTTAGATCCATTTCAGGTGCTTCACATGTCACTTCTATTCAAAACCTTCCTGGGAATGCTTCCTTCCTTCAGGCAGAAGGTTTTCAATATTGCAACAGGGACACAGAGCTGCTGTGCTCCAGCCACGATGGGCCACCTCAGGCCTGCCTGCCACAGGGGTGCCCCTCCCCCTCCCATGTCAGAGAACAGTGGCTCTCCTCTTCCTTATCATTGGTCTTCCTCGCCATCAGCCAATGCTCACCTCCATTCAGGGCAGGAAGAAGCAGGCCAGACCAGACCTAGTTCAGCTTGGACACCCCCATTGCATTCCTGGATTTTCCTGCCTTTGGCTTTGCATTGGCTTTGTCTGACCTGCTGGAGACTCTTCCTGTCCCAGATGGGGAGCCATTCCCAACCCCATTGTGCCCATCCTTGCCCCCCCTCATGACCCATCATGCTTTTCTCCCTCTTGTCTCTTCTCTTGCAGGTGTGTCACATGGGGAATCTTCTTAAAGTGTTGACTTATAATGAGCATGACCAAGGCCCTAATTTTTTCCTTGACTTTGAACGTGAGAAGGGTTTTTAAAATTATGTTTGTCTTTATTTTAATTTCACAAGTTCTTTCATTAATTTATGCTTTATTCACGTTGATTTACTTTCATTTGGTATTATTTTGCTGGGCTAAGCAGGGTGGTGGAACTGGGGAACTAGGAGGGCAAGAAAGAGACTGGACAGTCACTTGTCTGAGATGGTATAGGTTCCCCTGCTTGAGCAGGGGGCTGGTTTAGAAGACCTCCAAGGTCCCTTCCAGATTCTATTCTACTCTACTCTATACTCTACTCTACTCTCCAGACAGATAGATGGCAGTTGCAGAGGAAGTGGGGGCAGGCCCATTAAAGATGTTGAGGGAGTCAGGAAGGGCAGGACTTTCAAGAGGAAAGCGGGATCAGGAGCTCCATCTCTAGAACAGCATAAAGACCTCTAGGCTTCATTAGCAGCGTCATTTGCAGGGGGCCCCATTAACCAGTCTAAGGTCACTGTTATCAGTGACCCCTCCCCTATTTCTGCTCCTTAAGGACATGGACTTCTTTAGAGAGCAACTTGGGCCCTTTGCCTGAGAGTGGACTTCATCTCCCAGAATCCCTGGTTGGGGAGCTCTGGGAGCTGAAGTCCATTCTTTGGGAGGACATCCTAGCTGTGGAAGAAGGAACCCACATTGGGGGAGAAAGGAATGAAGAAATGAGGGATGCTGGCCCATCAGACAGACCCTGAGGGTGAGAGGGACCCCTGCTTAGTAGCAGCCATGTAGCCCTGACTTAGGTTGCCACAGGTGTAAAGCTGTTTCATGCTTTCTATTCTGTTTGGTTCTCCTGTATGTTTTTCTATATACTTATTTTCTACAATTTCTCCTGCTCTGCTCAAGGCCGAAGAACTTGGCTTATCAGAGCAAAGCAACTCATGAGTCATGGCTTTCTGGTGAAGCCCCAGGATATTTCCCCTCCCTCCTAGGGGGTCTCCCTTTCTTGGTGATGGGGCAAAGGATCTGGAGACAGAAGCTTATGGATCCCTTGAAGATCCTGCTTCTCCAGGCACCAGTTTGGATTGACTGACCAGCTTGGGGAGGTGCTTTATGGACTTACAAGAGTGTCCTCAGAAGTGTCCTAGCTCCTTCCCATCACTGGCCAGCCAACCATCCTCCTCCCTTCCATATGCTCCCCTCTATGGCCACTCCTTTGCCCCCCAGCTTCTGAATTCTGCCTCCCTTCCTTTCTGGGTGGGGTGTGCTGCAGATGCTCAGCCCACGGAAGCCGAGACTGCTGTCTGGAACCAGGTGAATGCTGTTCTGGAGGAGGCCCAGACCATCCTGGCAGAACTGCAGTCCTACACTGGTGCTGGCCAAGAGATCCGAGAGGTATGAGCAAAGCTGAGCTTGCAGCCAGCCCAGACTATGCCACAAGCGTGGCTAAGGTGGGAGGCTCTGTTCTCACAACCATGAGATTCTGCACTGGGATTTTTGTTGCCCCGGCTTTGGTCGCTCAACATTTTTGTCTTGCTAGCCTTGGTTAGTCAGAGCACCTCCTCCAGATAGATTGTTCCCAAGTCTTGGGGACTGAGGGTGGGCTTCAGCTGCCACGGGCTTTCTCTAGCCTCAGAGTAGTCCCCAGATATCCCAGCTCCCGGGAGTCAGGCCCACAGTTGATCCACCAGGGAACAGGCCTGGTTGGGGTTGCAGGCTGCTTCTCTGGGAAAATAAAACCAGAGCAGTGGAGGGTTTTAGGATCAGCACGTCCAGCATGACAGTTTCCTTCTTCAGGCGATCCAGAACCCCAGTGACCAGCAGCTTCAAGAAAAGGCCTGGCGTGCTGTGTGTCCTCTTGTGGCGAAGCTGAAACGGTTTTATGAGTTTTCTCTTAGGCTTGGTAAATGTATGTCTGCTTGGTGTGCGAAGGGAGGGATGACAAAGGAGGCAGTTCACACACACATACACAGACACACACTTTTACTTTTTGCAGCCTGTCTTTCAGATTGCATCTTCATATATTGATTATACTTACCGGGGCCCTGGTAACCTAAGAAAAGGCAGTCAGTATGGGAGCAGCTCCTGGGGTGCCCGAGTGTCCTTATCCGGTGCCAAAAGGTTGAAGGATCTGTTTGGGGAGGGGCTTTTCTGGGCACGGTGGTCCCTGGGTTCTAGGTTTCCCTTCTGAAGACATTTTTCTTTCTTGTTCCTTTGTGGGGGAGGACAGGAGCCTCAGTTCTTCCTCTTTCCTGAGGCTTTTTCCTCTTAGCAGCTGGTGCTTCTTCTCCTACACAAGAGCCTGGCCTGGCTGTGCAGAAAAAGGAGTGCCTTCAACCCCTTGTAGCATTGGGCCAGCCCCCCAAGTGGCACACAGGGACTGACCTGTCCTTTGTTTTCCCCCCCCAGAGAACGCCTTGCGGAGCTTGCTGGAGGCCCTGACCAGCCCCCCCTATGCCCCCACCCAGCACTTGGAGAGAGAGCAGGCCTTAGCCAAGCAGTTTGCAGAAATCCTGCACTTCACCCTCAGCTTTGATGAGCTCAAGGTACCTTGTGTGTGGGGTGGGGGGTGGGGGTGAATGGAGGACAGGAGAAAGAAGTAAAAGGGTTGCAGGGGTGGTGCAGCTTCAGGCTCACAACTGGTCCAAACAATGTTTAAGCATGACTCTGTTGAGACTTTTTCTTTGGGCAATCAAAATGCGCCAAACCTGCCCAGACAGAGGGAACCTGGATCTCTAACCCTTGATCTGCCTCTGTCTGGTGGGCTCTCTCAGCTGAATCTCTCTCTCCTCTGCCCCATTCATTTTGATATTTAATCTGCCCATCTGTGTTCTCTGAGTAAATGACATACTGAGTAAACATATCCAGTAAGATCCCATAATAAATTTGCAGTATATCTAGTAAGAGCAATAGTCAGTGCAGAAAAATACATAATTCCCTATAAAATATGGGATTTATAAATATTCTCTCTGCTGTTTCCTTTATGTAATTGCAACTGCTTGTAAACCTCCTTGCTCTTTCTGAAGGACAACACTTGGGTCTCACCCAGCCCGCCAGGCAGGCAGCTCCCATTCTCTCTTTAGATGGAAGGGGTGTTTTTCCTCCTCCTCCTCCTCCTCCTCCTCCTCCACAAATCTTGCCGTCTGAATTAGCTGTGATGTCTCCTGGTGGTGGCTGAGGCTGGGATCCACCCAGCTCCCACTGGCCATTTCAGGTTGTTGCAGACTTTTCAGGAGAATCCAGTTCCTTCAATGTGGGCTCCCACACACACACACACCAATGTCGGAGAGGCATCCCTTCCCATGTCTGCTCCCTTGAAAGATCTGGCCGCAGGTCCCCAGACTCAGAGGGGTGTCACGGGTGGGGAGCTGACCCTTTCCCCACCAGCTCCCCACTTCTATAGAGTTGTTTTACTTCACAGGATCAGAGACCAGGGAATAACCCTTCCCTCCTCTTTTCCTTGCCAATTCTTCCCACACTGGCAGCTGATCCCAAGGCTTTCCTATCTAGGCAGCTGGGCAAGAGGGCAGGAGCTGAAGGTCCCCTCTTCTCTGGAGCTGCCCCCAGGATCAGAGTCCTGGCAGAGAGAAAGAGGCTCCCACCCTCAGCCATTGTCCGCCACCGCATGGCCTGCCCAGAGGGCCTGCGAGGAGTTTTTTCAGGCTACTTTAAAACAAGGGATTAGCACTCCTTCAGAAGAGCACTAAACATGTGTTTAAAAATTTCCCACAAATCATTTAAAAAGCAAGGGGTTGTAACATAAAGGGACACCTTGCAACCACCCTTCCTAATCTCAGATATTTTATTCTGAAAGATTACTAAATTCATTTGCCCTATGAACTGTCAACACTAACTTTCTCCCCCGCCCCCCCCCAACCCACATTTCAGGGTAGTCAGAAAGCATCTCATAGTTGCTGCAGGAAGCAGCTAAATGTGGATTTCTCTCTGCCCTGTCCTACTCCGACAGTGTCTGCTAGGGGTCCCGAGTGTGTTGGGGATAATGGTTTTCCCAGTCTGTGAACAAACTGTAAGCCCGGGGCCTCATCCCCAAGGAATGTTGGGGCTTCCAGTGAAGCCAAGGTGGGGCCAGGAGGAAGCCCTTTTCAGGTGTTCCCTTATCTCCCTCAGATGACCAATCCTGCCATTCAGAATGATTTTAGCTACTACAGAAGAACCATCAGCCGAAATCGAATCAACAATTTGCAAGTAAGGAAATGCTTCTCTGTTTTGCTAAGTTTTGGACACATAAAACTCTGGCATGAATAAAGTGGAAAAAAGAAAAAGATCGATGCAGAGCAATGCGGTGATTAATTAAAATCTATTATTTGCTTATGAGATAATGACCAATTTTACCCTAACCCTAATCCTAACCCTTTACTCAATTGCGAAAAATGCCAAGGAACCAATCGGGAGGACCACCGTCTCCCCTCAGCCAGGTGGGCTTTTGAAAGTGGGGAAAGCAGACCCTATTTTGGTTTTCTCTTTGAAGGGTTGAGTTTTCTCATCCCTGATGGGGGAATGAGAGCAAGCAAAGCTGACTCTTCCCCAGAGAAATTCCACCCCCACTGCAGTCCTGCAGTTGTCCTGCAAGTGGGTCACTTGCCTTGCCTTGCTCTGTGCCCCCACATGCAGCTGGATGCGGAGAGCGAGGTCAACAATGAGATGGCCAACCGGATGTCTCTCTTCTACGCCGAGGCTACCCCGATGCTGAAAACTCTGAGCAGTGCCACGACCAAGTTTGTTTCAGAGGTGAGCCGTGAGACCTCCTGGGATATTTTTGCAAGTCCCAGGAGGAAGAGACTGAGGCGCCAGCGCTGCAGAGGCTCTGGGGAGGGAGGGGGGTCTGAGGCCCTCCTTCGCCCTGAACGCGCTTCCTCCCCAGGATGAAGAGGAAGTGATCCCCCCACCCACGGAGGCTCTTGCTCTCTTTCTTTCAGAACAAAACTCTCCCAATAGAGGACACGACTGACTGCCTGAGCACCATGGCCTGTGTCTGCCGAGTGATGCTGGAAACTCCGTGAGTTTTGGCCTGCTCCTCCACGGACATAGGCTTGCACTGCGGAGGCCGCTGGGCTGCTTACACCACAGGCCCTTGCCACTAAGACCCCAGGGAAGCTGGCAGGAAGGAGGGCAGCAGACCAGCGGCCAAGACGGTTGGTGGTTCTGCTTATGGTCAAGTGCAGAAGGGTGAATGCATCAGGAAAAGGCTGCAGTCTCCCTGGCAAGCGGGCTTCTTCTTTGAAGTGGTGTGGACGCAGACCAGAATTGATGGCATCTGGCATTTTTCCAGGAAGGAAGGAAAACTGAACCTGTGGCCAGTTCTTTCCAAGTCTCTTTTCTGCTTTCCCACAGGGAATATCGCAGCAGGTTCACTAACACTGAGACCCTCCTCTTCTGCATGCGGGTGATGGTGGGGGTCATCATTCTCTACGATCACGTCCACCCAGTGGGGGCATTCGCTAAGACCTCCAAGATAGATGTGAGTAACCTTTGAGACCCACACGGCTCAGTGTAGCCTTCGGGTGAAGCTCAGGTTTTGTGAGCTCCCCCGCCTCACTTGCGCTCTGAATTCTCAGTGGGAGACTCACCCCGGTTCTCTCACCACTTCCGGCATCATTTTTCCTACCAGAGAATATCCATTAGGAAGGGCAGCCAATCAGGTGGTGCTGCTGGCGGCATCTGCGGTTTTTTAAAAAAAATGGGAAGGAGGAATAAGAGCAGCATAGCTGCTGAGAGTGATATCAGAGAGGCAGCCAAGAGGTGGATGCTGACTTCCAAATAGGAATAGATTGCAGATCTTTCAAAGAGGCATGCACTCAAAAGAGTGGAGCACTTTAAACAGCCCATGCAGAAGGACATGCATGTGACCCCTTAAAGCCACTTCGTCCTCCCAAGGGGAGGGCTGCTCTCTCTTTGGAGGTGAGGGGCAAAGAAGAGAGGCTGTTCTCAAAAAGGTTTCAAAGGAAAGCAGCAAAGTTTTGGAGAAATCTCCCTGGCAAGGAAAGGATTGGCAGTCCAGCTTAAACTTGCTGTTACCCATTTTGCTGCATGCCCTTTACTCACAGTCACATGTTTAAAAAGTCCCCTTAGAGATAGAAGAAGCCTCTTTTGGTCTCTGGTGAAAGTTCGGCAGGCCTCGTTGCACTTTTCCAGCCCTTTCTCCCCTCTGCAAATGAAAGCTCTTCCTTCCTCTTTCCCTCTAGATGAAAGGATGCATCAAGGTTTTGAAAGAGCAGCCCTCCAACAGTACAGAAGGCCTTCTCAATGCTCTGAGGTATGGCAGCTCCAAAGGTGCTCCCGTGCCCACCGGAGGTCCAGTGTGCCTCTTGACCAGGCACTTTGGGTGCTGGAACTGCAGGTGGTCAGCCATTGCCCTTCTGGGAAGCTTCATGAGAATAGCAGGGGAGAACTTTCACGGGATGAAATTGGGAAGAAGATACAGAACAGAGACAGCTGACTGGGAGAGATTAACTGTGTAGAAGTACTACCTATCTGATTAGGTAGAAAACTATTCTTGTTTTGCCCAAATATGAACAAATATTCCCATTTCCCAGGAAATGAAGCTTTCTTAGGGTAAGAATTGGTCTGGGTCTGGGTTCTCCCCACTCCATCCAGTGGATGCTTTGGTGCCACAAATGATTTACAGTTCAATTCAACAGGAACCTGTTAGCACTTTACGGCCATTTGTTTCTCCTCACTTCTATCACAGGAAAGACCTTTTCCTGAAGGCCTCTGATGGTGAAACAGAGGCCGGGGTGCGCTGTACGCATCAATCCGGAGCTCGGTTCTCAGCTGCAGAGGCCTTTCCTGAAGGCCTCTGATGGCGAAACGGAGGCCGGGGGGGGGGCGCTGTGCGTGAGCGGCGGCAAGTGGCCGCTGAAGTGGGCTGGCAAGGCAGGTGTCGGGGCATGGGAGGCCTGGGTGCAACGGTAAATGGATGTGGGGCATGTGGGGCAGCTCCACCCTCCCACCCCCACCTTAGCTTGATTTTTAGGCATGCGCCTCACCCCAAAACTAGGGCTTATTTTGGGGGTAAGGCTTATATTAGGTCAACCCCCCAAAATCAAGCTAGGGTTTCTTTTTGGGGAAACACGGTAGAAAGGTTGTAAGTGTGAAAAATGGTTATAAGTCATTTTTTCAGTGTTGTTATAACTTTGAATGGTCACTAAATCAACTGTTGTAAGTTGAGGACTACCTGTACAGTGCATCAGAAAACCCTTAACTGGGTGACCGAAATACTTCTCACTTTGCACAATGCACTGAACCAGAAGCAAACTAAAGAGATCAGCGTAGGGTGAATGCAGCCCATGTTGTGGGTCTGCCTGCAAGATGAGAGGGTAGTGGTGAATATCGCTAAGACAGGAAGGACAAGTGGGTGGAAATGCGGTCATGTGTCTTTCTGTTGCATTTTACCAGGAAGGAGTCAGGGTTCAGTGACCAGGAGGTGGGTACACAGGGATTTTCTGCATTCATCACACACAGCCCCTGCCTGTCCAGTGTTGCACTCAGGAAACGTGGCCTTAAGGGACACTCTCTTCCACCCCCGTCCTGTTCTGTAGCTCACCTTTTTTTCACGGGTTGTCTCTCTACATCACACACACACACACACACACATTCTCTCTGTTAGCTTATTCCCTGATTACTTTCTTCCAGGGCTTTCCTGTTCATGGGCCATCTATCCATCCTTCGCCCAGTGGGGGCCAAGAGGCTTTGGAGCTTCATACATGTCTCTCCCTCTTTCCCACCTCCATAAGGATGGCTGTGCTTGTCCTCCTAGGTACACCACCCGGCACCTCAATGACGACAGCACTTCTAAGCAGATCCGGGCTTTGCTGCAATGAAGCTTCCTGGAACAGCCATTCACCAGAGACACACCCAAGAAATTCTTCACGGCACCTTCGGCAAAAATTTTAATGTTAGCATGTTGCTATAAATAACCATTGGTCATCATATCCCTCATTTTGTAAAAAAGAAAAGAAAAGTTGAAGAAGTGCAGGTGAGATTGTCAAAATAAATATATAAATATATATATATACACACACAGATATAGAGATGGAACTACAATAGATATTCCAATTCCAACTCCAAGATGACCCCCGTTCAATGCTGGCCAAAGCGTAGGGTCCAGTCTCTTGCCTCAAGTGACCGGGCTGTGCTGAATCCAGTCCCATCCATGCTGGGGTGACCAGGTCCCCTGCATATCATACCTGTGGAGCATGGAGGAAGGTTTTTTCCAAGCCTTTCTGGGACCATAAGATGGATCTACAAACAAGCCTGGATGCCAGGAAAGTGATACTCTCTTACCCAAGATGTAAATAACACATCTGGAAAAGCTTGATTGAATGTATGGGCACGAGCACCATCATTAAGCCTTCAATTCTGATTCCATTCTTAGTGGCTCAGTCACACCTTTTAGATTTTTAATATGAACAACTGCATATTAACTGCACACCTATTATTTTGTACATTTTTGTGTCAAAATAAAGCAAGAAAAGTTAATGTATGAGAGATCAGCATGATTTTCTGCTTTGCTTTAATCTAGGATGGCTGTGCTTGTCAATACTGGTTGGGTCTGTTGCCCCAAACACGGCCTCCACTGTTAAGCTGATTTCTTGTGTATACCAGGCCTTGCCCGATTAGGACCAATTTTTAGGTCACGTTGCCACCAGCCTTTGCTCCTTGTAAGGCTGAGGAACGGAGCTCCAGGCCAAAAGGAGAGCAAGGAGGCATTTTAGCTAAGACCTTACATTCCACTCTGGGAAAACCAGAGATCTTTCGTTGGGCCACATAGCTTGACAAGTGAAAGGATTCTAGGAATATCACTCAAACCTCCAAAGCAATTTGCATGGAAATACAGTATTCATAGACAGAAAAGAAGCATTTGAAAAGGATAGAAGTAAATCCAGAATGGGAAATTAAAATAAATAAGCAGAATCAGTTTTTGCCCAGCTTCAGGTAGTGAGATATAGGGTCTTGACTGAAATACCTCCTTGTTCCTTTTTCTACAACATTCAGCCAAAATTTGCCCTTTTCTAATATAATCCCTTCGCCATTCCCATTTCTGGAACAGAGAACCATATTATTTCAGGTACTTTAAAGTTGCTCTCATAAAGCAGAGAGAGAGAAAGGGGTCTTGGGCCAAACATTCTTGGCTCACTCCTTCGGTCCCTTTCCCAAGGTCTTTAGCCCCTCCCAACCAATGCAGAAGGTGGCATTAATCCAAGAATGGCACCACCGTTGCATGTCCTGACTGCTGAGGGTTCTGGCAGCTTTCACCCCTTAATTCCTCTGCTCCAGAAGAATCAATTGTGAAGCTTTGTGAAACTTCCTAAGAGTGAGGACAATTAACCAGTGGAACAGCTTGCCCCCAGAAATCGTGGGCACTCCATCACTGGAGATTTTTAAGAAGAGGCTGGACAGTCACTTGTCTGAGATGGTATAGGTTCTCCTGCTTGAGCAGGGGGCTGGACTAGAAGACCTCCAAGGTCCCTTCCAGCTCTATTCTATGTTCCCTGAGACTGCAAGGTGCAGCTTTTCCATTGGCGGCTTCTGGGTTTGAAATTTTGGGTTATTCTTAGCATTGTTTGCTAACCCACCATGTTCTGAGCTTTTATTCTCAGGATCCCACCTCAACCAGTTTAGCCTCCCGGTCTGTACTCCTTGTCCCTCTTTCCATCCAAGCTGTCTGTGCAGCCACGTTGCCTTCCAATTTTCCTCTACCTGGAATTGTGTAATTGTGCTTTTAGTATCTCCTTTAGGATCTTCCACTCACCTTGAGCTCCAAGTCTATTAGCATCTCCTACCACAGAAGCTTACTCATCTTTTCCCTAAGTTCATTAAAATTTACTTTTATGAAATTAAACTTCCCTCAGGTTTAGTTCTCTTGAAAATAAAAATATCATTATACACTCACATCCCCAAATATCACTATGTTAGAATAGAATAGAGCTGGAAGGGGCCATGGAGGTCTTCTAGTCCAGCCCCCTGCTCCAGCAGGAGAACCTATACCATTTCAGACAAGTGATTGTCTAGTCTTTTCTTAAACATGTGCACATGTTGGCTTTTAAACTTGCCCTTCACCATGACACAGGCAATCCCAGAAACAACTACCTTCTCTTCTTCCTCATATTTTATGTAGTTACCTTCATTTCATTGATGACCCATATCTAAGACACCTTAAATTCAGCCTTAGCAATTTTATTAATTTCACCAATCTCACCTAGAGGTGACTCTAGGTGGCTTCCAAGCAGATAAAAGTAACACAATAAAACAATAAATGTTGACATTAAACTGATAAGGTGGCCACGCATCTGCTGCCCAAACCCCTCCTCAGACACGTCCTCTCTCCGTAAGGCCGTCAGTGCACCAAGCCTGGCCATGGAGAAGCAGCTGCAGTTCAGTGCTGGGCTTACAGCTGGCACTTCACATTTGCCACCTTCCCAAGTGGAGAGTTTCAGCCCTACCAAGGTCTCCCAGCCAGGAAGGTCTGAGGCCTCCTACAAAAGCTCAGAAGACGGTTGCTGCAGGGCCTCGGGGAAAGTCCAAGCAGAGCAGCTCTGCCACAGCCCCAGCAGCCCCCACCCTCTCTGCTCCTTCCATCCCTGGATTTCAACCTGTTTCAAGGGCAACCTCTCTCTCCCTCACCTTAGTGCAGGGATGGGCAGCTATGGCTGGCTCAGGAATTCTGGGCGTTGAAGTCCACAGGTTGTAAAGGGGCCATAGTTGCCCACCTCTGCCGTAGCGTCTCCATGAGGAGCAGGACCATAGTATGCTGTGCGGGGACAGGAAAAGTGGTAGCCTTTGACACATATATATTAAGAATTGCTGTAGACTGGAAGACGCTTAACTGCCACCCCACTCCATCCCCCAACAAAACACACTTTTGAAATTCAGTGGCAAACTGTTGAACAAAAAATGGTGCAATTTCCTGCCCATCTTGGTGGGAAAGCAAACCAAAGTGCCAAAAATGGCACAGAAGCAATTAGAGAAGTTGAACAGGTTCAAATGGCTTCTAGTTCAAGGTACTTGAGGGGCCTTTAAAGCCCTACGTGGCTCAGGACTGCAGGGTGTCTCTACCTCAACAATGTTTTCAGAGCAACAGAACTGGAAGGGACCTTGGAGGTCTTCTAGTCCAACCCCCTGCTCAAACAGGAGACCCTAGACCATTCCAGACAAGCGGTTGTCCAATCTCTTCTTAAAAACTTTTAAGACACATGGGCTGGGAATTCTGGGAGTTGAGGTCCACACATCTCAACACTGCAGAAGCTGAGAAACACTGATCCAGAGGACCACCTGCTTCTGGTGACTTTTGGGTGCCCCGGTTGGGAAGGGCAGGCTCTGCTCTTAGGAATGGCCAACTTCAGAGGCCCCCCCGAGTTAAGCCTGCTCAGTTGCAGCCCCTTTTCTTAGGCACAACTTACCTTCCAAGATCAGATGAACTCCCCACCCTATGGAGCTTCAAGAAAGGAGTTAAAATCTGGCTTTTAAAGTCAAACCTGACAGTGAAGACAGTGTGAGCAGCAGGACCCTTTTTGGAGGGTGAATGCTAATAAAGTTATTTTTAAAAAATAAAGATTAAATGTTGATGTCTTGGATGCTGGAGCTTTTCATAATTCTGTTAATGGTTGTTTTGTTCTACTGATTTGTTTTCTTGCTGAACAAGGGAGGAGGCACCCAATCCCAAGAAATGCAGTCATCCTCCCAGACTTTCCCAAATGTCAACTCTTCATCCCCAGGTCAGTTTTCCTCCCCCTGTAAAGACTCGCCTCCACCCCACCCCCTCCGGGCTACAGAGACCAGCCGCTTTCTGGCTGAGCCCCCCCCCCCCCCACATTGCCCTCACTTGCTTCCCAGGTTCACTTGAATCTCTTCCATTCTTCTCATCGGACCTCTTGTTTACTCTGGGTTGTGTCATGGGGGGGGAATGTTGAGGAGGGAGTTGAGGGTTCACTCCTGTTCCAGCTTTGCACAACACTGGTGTCAGTAATCACGGCAGCTGCAAAGTTTTGCAATCCACCCTCAGAGGGGCTGCTCCCGGGTTCCCCAGATGTATATGGCAGCTCGGGGGTCATGTCTTCAGGAATCAACCAGAACATATCATCCAAGTTCCAGTTCCAGACTGGGCCAACCATGGCTGTGGCTGGAAGGTTTTTTTCCTCCTGCAGGTAGCCATCCTGCCCCCCCCCGCCTCCTCTGGGTTTGGGGTTCTGCTTTCCATCTGCACAAAGTCAACTTGCTATTTTCCTTTGGAACATACCCCTCCCTAGCTACTTCCTATCTGCAGATAGATTGCAACACTAGAGTCTCCCTTTTCTTCCGTTACAACAAGTCTTCCCTCCCTCCTCTTAATGTTTGGAATGAAACCATTTTAAAAGAGAGGGAGAGGGAGAGGGAGAGGGAGAGGGAGAGGGAAGGAAGGAAGGAAGGAAGGAAGGAAGGAAGGAAGGAAGGAAGGAAGGAAGGAAGGAAGGAAGGAAGGAAGGAAGGAAGGAAGGAAGGAAGGAAGGAAGGAAGGAAGGAAAAGTTCCTATTCCATGCCCACCCATAACAGTGCAGGATGTGCAGGATGAAAAAGCTGCCTCTTGCACATTCTCAGGACCAAACGTCCAGAGTCGGAGTCATCCGTGAGGGCCTCTCCACCTTTCCTACTCAGGAAAGAGCTGCTTCTTTGGGACCTCTTCTCCCCCCCCCCTCCCCAGGCAAGATGCCCTCCTTGGCTCCTCCTGTCCTTTTCTCAGAAATTCAGATACACTTTTGGGCTTAAGGATCCTGTCTAAGCAGCCTCAGCTGCTATACTACATTTGGGTCTTAATTTCATCCTGCCTCAGCATTCCTGCCAGTTAAAGAGTTTCAGGTTCATCCGATTGCTGGGGTGCTTTCTAATCTCCAAAACCTCTTGCCATAAATAAACCCCTTTCTCCTGAAGGTGCTACAGCACTCTTTTTCTGATTTTACTTCCAACAAATGACTCTTATCTGATTTTTATTGAGACTTATATGTTCCTGTGATTTTCTCCAAGGTGTTTTATTGGACAACTACTTGTCTGAACTGGTATAGGGTCTCCTGCTTGAGCAGGGGGTTGGACTAGAAGACCTCCAAGGCCCTTTCTGGCCCGGATATTGTTATTTGTTGCTCATGTGAGTCAAAAGCATCCATAGGGTCGTAAAAGAAGTCAAGATGGTAACCTTGACTGAATTGAAATTGAAATCCCCCCAATGTATTATTTTGCAACTAAAGGGGAAGAGTTTTAATTGTGTAGTTACAATTCCCATTTTGTCTTTTTGACCTCTCTGCAGGCAACCCGGCTCAGAGAAGCAGATCTGGGCAAGAATAAATGCAACCAACGGTGAGAGTAGCCAGCAGCAGCAAAGGCTGCTACATGCAGACCCCCCCCCCGCCCCCAGCTCCATTTTGCCTCCCTCGAGATCAGTGAGAGCACCCACAGTATCAAAATATAAAAATATTTGCCTTCATTTGGGGGAAAAAGGATTGTAAAGATAGAGGTGTGCCATGGACAGTTTGCTGCTGGAGGACAAGAGCCTTGCATTTTGCAGACTAGAGTTCATAGAAAATGGCACAAAAGCCATTCCTCTCGGCCCGTTCTGCCCGAAGGGGATGGGATCCGGACCCTCTGTGCCTCAGACGCAGGACTGGGCCTAGGACTCACCGGCCTCCATCCATCCGTCGGTCTGTCTTCCCTGCAGGGGTTTCTGAGTTGCTGCTGCCGCCGCAGCCCTTGTCAGAAAGGGAGGCCAAGGCTGAGCGCCGGGACTTCTTTAGGTGGGACAGGTGGCAGCGGGACTTCAGGTGAGCTGCCAACGAGAGTCGTTCAGAAAATCGATCCAGAAATGACAAACCGCCTTGTTTTCCTAAATAAAACTGCACAACTCTTTTAGCATAGGAGAGAGTGCATAATTTTGCATAACACAGGAAGGGGATTGGCTTTGCTTTCTGCCAGCAAAGAGGAAGGTCAAGGGGGTGGCCGGTGACAAACAGTGGTTTGCAGGGTGGCTTGTCAAGCAGCTGCCTGGACAGACAAGCTGAGGGGAGACAATCCTGCAAAAACCACTCACGCAAAGGTTGGGGTGGTCTTTGGGAAAGGAGGTCCTTCCTCTTCCCCCAGCCCCATAAGCCTTACCTCTCCATTCTCTGTCCCCGATGATGACTCGGCTGCACAGCTCACACAACCGACAACTCTGCTTGTCCTTCGCTGGCATCGGCTCCAGCTTGAGGGGCTCCATCGGAGGCTTCTGGCCCTGGGGGTGGGAGCGGGGAGTGAAGCATTCCGGAGGCAAAGAGGACTTCAACTTGTCTTCCCTGTTCCTTGAAGGCAGCAGGGCTGAAGACCCAGAAGCTAAGACCCCACCCCAAAGAGAAGCTCCTGCAGAGTTCCAGGTTTCGTGATTCAGAGAAGGACCGTGCCATTACAAATGCCCACAGAGACTCAGACAGTCACTGGGTGCCAGGGATGATGCTCCCATCGTGCCAGCTTACTCCCAGATCAGTAATGCTCTGGGATGGCAGCTTTTAATGTATGGGACCTTTATCACTGTTTCCTCTGGGCAGGAGATCTTGTCTTATCTTTCAATTCAGCGTGCCAGAGGCCCGAATCTAGGGATGGGACAATACCTTGTCTAGGGTAGGTAAAGAAAAAACTCTGCTGGGTTTTTCTGGTTCCCCAGAGCTGTCTACTCCCCATCCCCTAGGCCTCCTCCAGGGTACAACATACACAATGAGCACAAGGGGCTCTCTGCTCCAGACCAAGGGTCCCGGGGGGCCAGGCTGCAGACCCAAGAGGGCAGCAGCCAGTCAGAACAGCAATCATCGGCAGACTCAGAGTGTGCCAGAGAAAAATCTCCTCCAGGGCAATCTGGTGGTTACCTTCAAGAAGCTCTCCACAACCTGAATGGCTGGTTCCAACACACTTTTGTCCCACTGAGAGAGATCGGAGACGTCCAAGCCATAGACAGGGGGCACATTTGATCCAGGACCTGGAGGGACCCATAAAAAAGAGCATCATTGGCTTTATCCTTGTGACAGGAGGCTCCTCTCTTAGCCAAACGAGTAGGGAGAGCTAGTAAGGCATAATGTGTGTGGGGGGGGGCTAAGGATATACTGAAAGACTCTGCTGTATTACATGGATCTTGCAGACACTGCTAATCCCTTTGAGGTGAGAGCTGCTGCTGGGCTGTCCTCCAACAAACTCAATCTGCCCCAAAAGAGAAGCTGGCGAAGGGCATACCTTCCCCCACCCCAGCCTGGCTTCTCTCTGCTCTTCATGCCGACCGGCCCGTGCGACTCACTCACAGGGCGTGGGCACCCTTTCTTCCACCACAAAGAGGACTGGGCCCTCCTCCTGGTACCTATTTATCCTGAATGGGCCTCTCTTTCAATCTTTTTACTCTCTCGATCTGCTTTATTGCTCTCCGTGGCTAATTGGTTTGCTGATATTATACTGTTTCTGATCCACAGTGAGGAGAAAAAGATCCTCGTCATCCATTCCTGGGGCTGGGGCTGTCGGGGGGGGGGGGGAATTGATCAGAGAAGAGTTTCTAGAAGGATTACAGTGAGCCAGGCACTGTGGCACCTCAAGGAGGTAACTTTCTGCTTAAAACAAGACACCAGGTGGAGGGGAGCCAGACCGCTGCTCCTCCCAGTCCTGCCTGATGCAAGGCCAGGTGCGCCTGTCCAGAGTACAGATGGCAGGAGAGGGCAGCCTCTCTCAAGACGGTGCCCCATGTCTGCCAGGCAGGCTGAGTCCAACAGTAGAAGGACAATAGCCCTCCCAGTGCCAAAATCTGAGCAGGTGATGCCTTTGATTTCCCTGACCACAAAGCCCGGCTCCTGCCACACCTGTCGGCTGCCTGGCAGAGAAGCGAGCACGGGCTGCTCAGCACCTGGCCAGGAAAAGGCCGTGCCATGGCCCAGAGTCTCCCTCCTCTCCACCCACTTCTCAGGTTTCATGCCTTTCTCCTGAACCCACCAGCAGCCTTTCAACTAGCACCCCCTCCAGAGCCTGAGGCAAGGTGGTACAGTCCAGTGGGGGGGGGCGAACTGTCTCATTCCCCCCCCACCGCCAGCTGGATCAGGGAGGACAGCTGTCAGTTGGGGCCTCTCCCTCCCTCTGGCCCAAGAGGGAAAAGACAGTGAGGAGGCGGCCCCCTTCCTGGTGCCTCTTGTTTCACCACCCTTAAGGGGTGGTCTTAAGGGGCTGCAAAAGGGCAGCCCCTCAGGCACAGCAAAGTGCTCTTCTCCAGAATAAAACCTTCCCTAAGAGAACGCACTCTGCACATGCTTAAAAGAGTTCAAGCCGTTACAATTATTGTCCATTTCCCAGGAAAGACCCCTCGCACTTGAGTGAGTTGCCGAGTGAGTTGTGGTTCAGGGAGGAAGGACTTACGTCTCAGGAATCGGTTCTGGACCCACTTGTTCTGCTTCCGAGCATACCGCTTGGTCACTGTCTTGAAGGCCTGAAGGGCTGGAAGAGTTCAGGGTAAGAGACGGCAGAGCCAGGAGAGGCTGGCCCTGGCCCAGTCAGGCCAATACAAACACTAGTGTGAGGAAGGCACCACAAATCCTTTACTCAACAATCTGTTTATTTCCTCTGGACCACTTGCATTTTAGTATGCCAGAAAATGTGTTCCATCTCCTAGAACATGGACCCACCTGTTGCGCCAAAGGTTGCCTAATTCTCTGACCTGCCAATCAAGCAAACCACATCCTGCTCTCCAGAAAGGTTCTCCCCAAGCAGGTCCTCACCTTGGTCCAGCAACTGGTGCCTGTCCTCCTCTGGACTCTTGTCCTTGGAAATCAGGAACTGGTGGAATTCCTTGAAGCCGATAGACTGGAAAATGCCCTGCTGATAATCCTGGCTGGGGAAGGGATGAGAAGCAGGTGGCCGACATTGCCGGCTGTTGATCACTCATGTAGCTGATCCCTCTGGCCTCCCAAGCCAGCTCAGCCCTTCACACACACCCCTGCCAATGTCCATCTCCAAGCAGGACCAAGGCCTCACCTGTTCTCAGCCACTTTCTCCTGGTTGTATTGCTGGTGAAAATTCTGCAGCTCCTCCAGCAGCCCGGCCTCCATCATTACATCCACCCGCTGGTCCAGTCGCACCTCCAGAACTGAGGAAACCCAGCAGACAAAAAAGTCAGGCTACATACCACAAAAGCTCTGGGAGAATGATGGGGTGTCTGCTCCAAAGTCAATTCAGCAGCAAATGCCAGAGAATGGCTGCCAACCACACAGCATGACCAGAGAATAAAACTGCACGTTTCCAAAAGGACCTGCCAAAGCCAGAAGGGTCCTGCTCCTCACCCTCCCTCAGCCTGAGAGAGGAAGGCTGGCCTTAGTCATCAGACACCCCCCCCCCCCGTTGTTTACCTGCCTGTTCTGCATGAAGCCAGAAGATGCAAGAATTGGGATACTTCAGAGGACCCCCCAAGGGTCCTCCCCCTTTTTCCTCATGCTGTCGTCGTAGCAACTCACTGTGGGGGATGCCAGTTTGTTCGAACAGCTGCAAGCTCCTGCAGGAGAGAGAATTTCAGGGCGGGTTGGCTTGGAGGATGCTCAGCTACAGCCACAGAGCAAAGGACGGCACTAGACCGGAACCCAAGAGGAAAGAAACATCAGAAAAAAACATGCTTGCAGAAGCAGCAAGGCCAGACTTGCCCCTTGCTGAAAAGAAGGACAACACTGTGCGATGTCCGGCGATGGGAATCCCTTCAAACCATCTGGAGCAAGCAGGGAAGCTGGAACCACGACAATGTTTTCACTGAGCCCTGCAGAAGCTCCAAAGAGACGGCCACCAATCCTTGCAACTGGGGCGATGAGCAGATCAGATGTGGATCAACCCACTTTAGAAATGGGACCCAGGCTGGGGGCTCTCCAGAATGGCTTTCACGGCTGTCGTGCCACAAAAGCAACATGCCATTAACTGGGCCTGGTCAGATGTTAGGTCTCCCACTCTCTCCAAATCATGCGGCATTCCCTAGCCTTGGGATGCATATGAAGTTAGTTCCTTATTCCCACTGGGGCAGAAGCTCAGGCTTGGAAAGCTGCAATGAGGGGGGGGTGTCTCTCTTTACAGTAATTTAGGGGGGCAATTATTCCAGCCCAGGGATCTGCCTAGAACTGCATGCTCAGCTAGAGAGACCATGAGTCTGCCTCAGGCTGTCCTTGCAGGGCTGCCCAGCCTTCCAAAGCCAGTGCCTCCAGAATCTCAGGAGAAATTAAGGGAGATGGGTGGCATAAAATTAAATAAATTAAAAGAGCTCCATCACAATGCATCTGCAGGATGCCCACAGGAGATGTGAGGAGAGGCCAGAGCAGAGGCTCCTCCTAAGATCCTTCTTCAGGCCGCCATGTGCCAGTTCTGACCACCACCACTCCATCGCAGAGCAAATGCAAACAAAATCCCAGGACTACCGAGGAAGGTCTGGCCTCGGGCCCCACTCTAAGTGAGCAGGGTGGGGGCTCCTCCTCCCTCTCCTGGGCGGGGTAAGGTTGGGAGATTTGAGCAGAAGGACAAGCCAGGGCTGGCCACAGCCTGTTTCCCACACAGCTGTAAAGCTGCCTGTCTGGTAGGGCAACTCCAGTTTGCACAACTGGTGCAAATCCCAGAGCAGCCGCCCCGCCCAGCCCAAGACGTGCCTTTCAGGCAGCTGTGCATGACGGAGCTGCTGCCCTCAGGGCAGACCGGGTTGCTCGCTGCCGGGCTGGCCAGAGAGGAGGCTCTGGAGAGGAGAGTTCTTGACAGTGAGAACAGCAGAACAGCTCAACTTCAAAAGTTGACATTTAAGAAGAGACTGGAATGGTATAGGCTGCTTGAGCAGGAGGCTGGACTAGAAGACTCCCAAGGTCCCTTCCAACTCTGTTATTCTGAGATCAGCTCTGGCCTTGCTGCTTCATGGTCATGTGGGAGCTTCCTCAGGGAACAGGGAACCATGTCCAAAAATCAAGATGGTGGCTGTAATCACCTAATTCAGGAGTGGCAACTGTGGCCCCTTTATGACCTGTGGACTTCAAGCCCCAGAATTCTGGGACTTGAAGTCCACAGGTCATAAAGGGGCCACGGTTGCCTATCCGTGACCTAAATGAGGCCCTGTCCCATTAGTGTGCTGTTGCCATCTGGACTTTCTTGTGAGGGATCTCTTGCAATCACAGCTGTTGAGGATTACTGGCCTGGGGTGTCAAAGGGCCTGAGAAGCTCCTGGCAGAGTTCAAGAATACGTGACTGGGGTGGGTGGATGTCTGCAGACTGTGGTCAAGGGGAAAACAAAGGTCCACCCATTTTTTATGTGGCTGCCATGGTGACTTTGTGGACCATGTCCTGCAGACCCTCCCTGTACGGTCAATGGCTTGGGTGACTTTAGAACAAGGTGGGCACTTTGTTTATTGCAGGGCTCATGCTGGCTGAGGAATTCTGGGAGTTCAAGTCCACAAGTCTTAAAGCTGCCAGGTTTCAAGAGCCCCGGGGCATTGTTAAGGGAGGGCATCTTTTCAGCAGCCAGCAATCACAAAGTGCTTCACGGTCCCTTCTCCCAGGGAGACGAAGCGTTGACCTTCTTGTCTCCTTGTCATTTGTAACAGAAGCTGAAGGATTTTGCTTGCCTGCAGGAGATAAAAACCACAACTTCCCATTTTTGAGAGAAACTGCTCTGCTGTTACTCGCCATCTGTTACCCAATATCAGAGGGCAACTGAGGTGGACTTACAGGACTGTAAATTAAAGGGCTGGCAGGGCCACACAGCCAACAGGTTCCCTCCTGACCTAGAAAGTGTGAACCAAAATGGAAAATGAATTCTTCCAAGTCTGTGACTCATAGCAATTAAACAGAATTTCGATCACTGGAGGAACTCTACAATTCTGCAAGGAAAAAGTGAGACTACCTCTACCCAGCCTCTGGGTGCAGTGGGAACAAAACACACCTCTAGAGGAACCTGTAGGTATGAGCCTCCAATTTTCAGGGGCCTGTAGTATTTGGAGAGCATTGGCTGTCCCTGTTGCAGCCTCCATTCGACTGACCTGATTATTTTGCGCTTATTATGGGGGTGCAATCTGGTTGCCATGTTAGGGTCCACCAGACTCAGCCGACGGTGTAGCTCCTGACTCTCCAGATCCTCCAGCCCAGCTTTCCACTCTTCTGTTGTCACTGTTGGACCCCTGGCCTCCCCCTGAAAAGACAGGGATGATTACACACAAGACAGATTCCCCCAAAGTATGACACAACTGCTGAAAGGAGACAACCTGCAGCTAGGCTCGCAAATCCTCTTTTTCTGATCTTAGCAAGGATCCAAGAAGGACATCAGACACAAAATGGAGACCTTGCATCCACCCACCACCATCCCAGCACTGCCCACCTCTCAGGAGGACAGCCTGCTTGCAGGCAGAACACCAGATGTCAAACCCAAGCAGGGAAAACTGAACAAATCATTGTCACCAACAAGTGATAAATCAAGCAGCATATGGAAAATCTCAGACTATTAGGCAGTATGGGGAGAAATATTATGCCATCAACATGTGACATTTTTGTAACCAAAGATTTTTGCAGGTATTCAGAAAGGGCAGAATCCTGCAACTATTGGGCCTTGATAAGAAAGAAAGAAAGAAAGAAAGAAAGAAAGAAAGAAAGAAAGAAAGAAAGAGAGAGAGAGAGAGAGAGAGAGAGAGAGAGAGAGAGAGAGGGAGGGAGGGAGACTTTACAACTCACACAAATCAGCCAAGCAATAGGAAGGCAAAAAACTAACATGACCTTGATGAAACTCTGTGTCTCCATCAGTCAAAATCCCTCCTACCAAAGGATTAATTTCCACTTATCCCAAAGTGAGCCTTACCTTGGTGTCAAACAAAATCTTCCAGAGTAAAGATTCAATGTAATAATTTGTTCCACCAACCACAATTGGGATCTTCTGGGAGGCAAGAATCTCATCAATGTAAATAGTTGAGGAACATATGGAAAAACTTTGAAGCTGAGCCTCATTTAAATATATATATATAACCTGACAACTTTAAAATAATACATTTTGAAAGACATACTTCTTCTGTATTTTCCCCCTTTTCTCAATTAGCATTAAGTTTATTCTTGAAAAGTTGATGCCCCACCAGCATCAGAAAAGTTTGGATTCTTCAGGACACAATTTGCACGTGTTCTTTGCCTGAGTCACAAACATATTTCTTTACTAATTCTCCATACTTTCTCAAATTGGATATGATGTGGTTTATAAGCCCTCGGTTGTGGTTCTCTCCCACAGCACTGAACCCACCCATGTCCCAACAGTCTCTGGGAAAGGATATGACGGTGGTGGCCTTCTTCTGGAAGTCCAGCACTGTGTAATTGGTGACCAAGGGATCCACAAAGCCGATCATGTGATGCTTGCACAGCTTCTGCTCCTGGGCAGAAACTTTGTTGGTGATGATGTCCAAGCCCTGATATACCTGAGACAGGGAGAGACAAACAGATGAAGCATTAAATTCAGCCAGTGCTAGTCTTCATGCTGGTGGCCAGCCTGTATCTCAGCTGGCTCACCACTTCAAGCCACAGGAGGCCTCGGAGCAAGCAAAGGGTCACTCTTAAGGCACTGCTGAGGACGAGAAGGTCACCCCCACCCTTAGAATGTACATGCTGGTTCAGGACTGCTTGAGAACAGCACTGTGCAAAGAATGTGTGTCTGCCTGCATCAACATGTCCTAATGAAATGAAACGGTTCACTCAGAGCACTCGGCTTCCCAAAGGCGTCTCCAGCATTCTCTTCCTGAGCAGCAGGGCGCACCACTCTCTGTGGGGCGGGGAGGAGCCACATTCCTTCTCAGGCCGGGAAAAGGGGACCTACAAGCAAGCTCACCTCATCAGAGCCATCTCTGGAGACTCACTGGGTGTTTTGGCACACCCATCTAGGACCTGCTCACTTTGTCCAGAGAATAGTTCAGCTTTAGATGTAGCCACAGAACATTTGAAAGAACACAAAGACACGAACACTAAGCACGTATTGATTGCTTGTTGCTCAGCACTGAGGAGCCACAACTGAATTGCACACACCTGACAGAGACACATCATCTGCTCAACCCATCCTTCAGGGCAGCCAGTCATGAGACCACAAGGACCAAGCTTTCCTTTTAGGATTGCTCTATATACACTTTGGTACATATTATTACAGAAAGATCTGCACCTTCGAATATGCAAAGTAATTCTCCATCATCATCACCTTCCTATCTCCAGTTCAAATCTGGGATTTGGTACTGAATGCCAGGAGACAGCACAGACTGGTCCGGGTTTTGCATGATCTTGTTCCTAATTGGCAGCTTCAATGTTCAGAAATCCCAGATGGCAGAACTACCAGACAGCCTCGCCCTGGAGGCAGCCTCAGCAGAAGGATGCTCACAAGCGAAGGTCCCAGTCTTGGGCAGAGGCGCCATGGTGCCTCGGCCTCCACAGCATCTTTCTTGCCTCAAAGGAAGGAGGCAAGGAGGCAAGAGCTGAGAAGGGCAGGGGCTGGGATAGCAGCACTGTTCCTCCAGCTGGCTCACATATAAGGATTAAAATGAGATGAGAAAAAACAGACACCCCCAGTGATATCCAAAGGCAGAGTGGGAAAAAGAACAAATCAAAACAAGACACAATCAAACAATATAAATCCAAAACTGGGGAGCGGGTGCTCCAATTTCCCTGGACCTCTGCAAGATTCCCACAGGGCCTGGGCCATATCCATTTCTAGGGGAAGGCTGTATCATAGGGCACAAAACAAGCAGGACTCCTTACTCTATTCAACAGCACGGTATCAGCAGTCAAATCCTTCAAATTTTTGGGTTCTACAGACTCCCAGGACTTGAAATGGACACTTGACATTAGAACCATCGTTAACAAAGCACAACAAAGAATGTTCTCCCTGCAGTTCAGACTGCTCCAGGAGCTGCTGATACAGTTCTATGCAGGAATTATTGAGTCTGTCATCTGGACTTCAATAACTGTCTGGTTTGGTACAGCAACCAAACAGGACAGGTGCAGACTTCAACGGATAGTTAGGATCGCGGAAAGAACAACTGCCACCAGCCTGCCTTCTATGAAGGACCTGTACATTGCATGGGTCAGAAGGAGAGACTGAGAAAACATCACTCCCATCCTGGATGTGAACTGTTTCAACTCCTCCCCTCTGGACGCTGCTACAGAGGATTGCAGGCCAAAACAACGAGACAGTTTTTGTACAGCTGTAGCATTATTATTATCCTTATCTTTTACCACTCTCTCTTATTGATATTATATTATTATTGTGGTTGTTGTTATTATTTTGCTTTGCATGTACACTGAGAGCTTCTGCACTGGAGACAAATTCCTTGTGTGTCTAATCACACCTGGCCAAATAAGGTAGTCTATTCTATTCTATTTTATCACACAAGATATCACTGCTTGCCCCAAAGGTGCTTTTTCAGGAGGCAACTGGACTTGGCAACTGCAATGGGGAATCCCCTTCTTGTTGCAACTTCAGTTAGACAAGAAACAACAAAGGCTTGTTTTGATATTATTTTGCATTTTCACACACGTGCAGACATACGGACGCTTCCCAGGCTGCAAAATAAGTTGGCAAGAAGCCACTTTACCATCGGGGGTTGAGGACAGCCTCCCCCCAGGACGACGACAGATGCCATTTTATGCCGTACCTCCTTTTTAAAAGTCCATTTTATATATAAACGAGATATGCAATCTAAAACGAGAAAAGCCAGAGCCATCGGGGCGGCCGCCAACACTCAGAAGGGCTGGCCGGAAGCTTCCCGGGCCAGCCTAGCGGCGGGCGTGGAGAGGCCAGGCCGGGAAGGTCCGCGGCGGAAGGCCCGGCGAAGGGCGAGGGCCCCGCGCCACGAGCAGCCCAGCCCGCTTCACGCGGCGCCCGCCCGGCCGCCCTCTGCCTCTGCCTCTGCCTCTGCCTGTGCCGCCCCCCGGCGCCGCCCCCGACAGCCGGGCCCTGCGGGAAGCGGAGCCGCTGCGCGCCCGGCCTCTGCCCGCCTTCCCCCGCGGGGCCCGCGCACCTGCATGGAGTCGGCGCTGACGATCTCGCCGCCGAAGCGCAGCCCGAGCTGCAGCGCCAGCCGCGACTTGCCGGTGCCCGTCGCGCCCAGCACCACCACCACCACCGGCAGCCGNGGGGGCGGGGGGCGGGGCCGCCGCGGGTGCGCGCGCTGGGCGGGGGGAGGGGAGAGGGTCGCACCGATTCTGCCGCTTTCGGGGGTTTGGGCTAAGATTGTACAACGCGTGCAGGGGTCCCAAGGTGTGAGCCCTGGGCACCTGGTTTATAAGCAATGATTCATGGCTTAGCTGTTGGGTAAGCCCTTTTCAGGAAATTTTGGCTTGGCAAAAAAGTCAGACCAAAACTTGGATTCCAGCATCTCTCCTAGTTCTGCTTTTATTTAGAGCGTCTCCCTGATCTTAGACTTTTCTTTTTCACGGTCCCAAACTTGGATTCTCATTCTCACTTTGGAATAATAGTTTCCCAGGATTAGACCTGTGAAATCCCCTGGAGTTGCCTGAGATTTCTTATATTCCCTCTGCAATTAAACATTGTGGATAGAATCAAGATCAGGTGAAGTGTTAGTACCGTTAGGCCTTGGTAAGACCACACTTGGAATATTGCATCGTTTTAGTCACCATATTATAAAAAGATGCTGAGACTCTGGAAAGAGTGCACAGAAGAGCAACAAGATTGATGGTGGGGGGCCCTGGAAGCTAAAGCATACAAAGAACAACGGTTGCAGGAATTGGGTATCTCTAGTCTAGTGAAAAGAAGCACGAGGGGGGACATGATAGCAGTGTTCCACTATCTCAGGGGCTGCCACAAAGAAGAGGGAGTCAAGCTATTCTCCAAAGCACCTGAAGGCAGGACCAGAAGCAACGGATGGAAACTAACCAAAGAGAGAACCAACCTAGAATTAAGGAGAAATTTCCTGACAGTGAGAACAGTTAATCAATGGAATGGCTTCCCTCCAGAAGTTGTGGGTACTCCATTACTGGAGGTTTTTTAAGAAGAGACTGGACAGCCATTTGTCCAGAATGGTATGGGGTTTCCTGCTCGTGCAGGGGATTGGTCCCTTCCAACTCTTCTAACTCATGGTTTATCTTGGATGCTTTAATTACACCACAGTTGGTTAGCTACATATTACATTGAATAGAAGGTATACCACAGTATCTGGGATCCCTGTCTTCCGCTAACTTGCATCTTGGCCATTTGCCTCTCTCTGACCTTAATATCAGGGAATTTGCATATTGTATTGCTACATCATGATTGGTTTTGGATCAATGTTATGCGAATCCAATACCTATGGGTTGCTTAATTAGAGCAACAGTCAGATGCAATGTATGGTCTGTGTCATTCAGTTTAGCTCTGAAGCCATGGTAAATCACCTGGGTTTGCTGGATATCTGTGACAGTCCCTCCAACTTGCCACAGCTAGGGCCCTCCAAGTCAAGAATGATGGGAGCTGGAGTCTTCACCCACCAGGAAGGTACAGGTTAAGAAGAGGCTGGCTCCCCTGGATTAGGGGTCTGCCCTTACCATGTCACATCGGGTGCCAGGTGGGCTGATGTACATGGGGGGAGAGCCAAGCACAAAGGGGAGAAGAAGAAAAAATTATTGGGTAAGCAAAGTTGGGAGAGGGAGATTGCCATAGCAACCATTTGGAAGAACAGATGCCCTAGGGATGGATAAAGAGATGAACTTGTGACCAAAGACAAGAGAAAGGGATTGTTGCCGTAGCAACAAAAAGCAGAGAAGAAAAAGGATGGAGAGACAGTTACCAAGGAGATGGAAGCTATTGCCAAGGTAGCAGAAAGGTTCAGCAATGTTCTGCCATAGCAACAAAGGGAGGGGGAGATGTCTTTTGCCCTAGCAACTCACATCTCCTGCCATAGCAACAGGGAGAGCAGGCAATATAATTGGAGGAGATGGGATTAAAGCAGGCTTTACTAACCCAGCCATGAACTAACCTTCCTTTCACCCCCCAAAATGAAAAATACATGAAGCTTTTACAAAACTAGATTAAAAACAAACAACCCCCCCAAGGCTACATTGTAGCATAAGAGGAAATGCTTGATAAGCAAAATAGAGCAAAAAACTGTGATGCCTAGACTTTAATCCATCCTTCTGCTCAGGGTAAAGCCCATCTCCCTCCATGATCAGTTCCACTGTCCAGCTGCTCTTCCAGTTCAAAAGAGACCTCGGCCACTTTCACTTGGACTCTGCCTTTTGAGATTCTAGATCTGCAACTTCATGTCCTGGGAGACCCAGGAGAGGTCTCCGTCAGAGCCTTTTGAATAATGGAGAACAGTTCTCTTTCCCCAACACTGAACATACCTGCCCTTCCAGTCTCTCTGTAGCAGGGTTCTCCAAACTTGGCAGTCTTAAGACTTGTGGACTTCAACTCCCTTGAATTCTGGGAGTTGAAGTCCAAAAGTCTTAAAGTTACCAAGTTTGGAGAGCCTTGCTCAAAGGATTTGCATTTGGGAACTCTTCAGAATTCTCACTGGATTTCTTTGAGCTGCTTCTGATGTCTCCAAATGCATTTTAAAGGTGTGGTTTCTAGAACTGGACATAACATTTGAGGTGGGGTCTGACCAATATACAAAAAAGGGGGAAATAATTATTTTCAGTGATTTGGAAGTATACTGTTGAAGCAACCTAAAATTGCATTTACACTTTTTGCCTGCTGCTGACTCCTACTTAGGTGACAATTAAGGACTTCTTACAAGGATCTTTTTTATTACAATGTTACCAAGCTAGATGAACACCATCTTCTACTTGTACATTTGACTTCTGTTCTTAGTTTAACTCTGTTTTAAAAAGTTATTTTAACCTATTTGTCTATAACCTCTGAAGGATTCCCTGATTTTTCACTGTCTACACCATTAGCAAACATAGCCAACTTTTATGTCATTTGCAGTATTAATAAACTTATTTCTTTTTTATCAGAGAAGTCCTTAATAGTTTGTGGGAATGCTACAGACATAATATATTTTGATTTCAGCAAAATATTTGTTTAAAAAAACCCATGATGTGCAGTTTAGCAAGCTACTGTAGTTACCTGTGAGCATGAATATTAGAGAAATATTCTAGGTTGCAAATTGTGCTTGCTCGTCATTGGCTTCTCATGAAAGTATTATCAGATGAAAAGGTAAGAAAAATACTTACCAAATATAGGGACGATGCATTCAAAGTAAATAAGTGTTCCATAAACATGTTTTGGTCAATCTCAATGTCAATCCTTTGTTATACTCTTCATAGTTGCAAGTAGCATACCTGCACTCTTGTTGGAAAAGAGAGAGCTTGTTTCTTTTCCTTATATGGTCAAATGTTGTGGGGAAAAAATTCGAATTCAATTTTGTAGGCGTACCTAGCCACACACATGGACATATACAGGTAGTCCTTGACTTGAGACCTTTCTTTTAATGATCATCCAAAGTTACCACATTGCTGAAAGAAATGACTTACAATCAGTCCTCACACTTATGACCATCATAGCATCTCCATGATCACATGATCAAAATTCAGCTTCTTAGTAACCAGTTTGTATTTACAATGATTGCAGTGTCCTGGGATCAAGTGATCACCATTTGCAACTTTTCCAGGGGGCTTCCAACAAGCAAAATCAATGGAAGAAGCCAGATTCACTTAATGACCATGTGATTTGTTTAATGATCATAGCAAAAAGGGTCCTAAAATCAGGCATGACTCACTTAACAACTGCACTAGTTAGCAACCAAAGTTCTGGTCACAAATGTGGTCATGGGTCAAGGACTACCTGTACAGAGAATGTATCTACATAGGATGCTTAACCCAACAAGTAAGTTGATAACTTTTCAGGATTTGCACAATACTTCGATTCATGCTGCACCCAAAGCATGAGCCTGTCCTCGTGCTACAAACGAACCTCTTCCTCCCAAGAATGAAAATTATTAAAACTAACCAAGGTTGGGAGGCTGTGCAATGCAGCAACTATATTTGCAACTGACCAGGATAAGCGTATCACATGAATACAACCAAAGGACTGTGTGGGATAGCAGCACAGAAGACCCGTGGCAGGGGAAGATGGGCAGATCACAAGCTGGAGGTGTAGAAACTCCCAGGTTAAGTTTGGAGAAAAGTCCTGTGGCTGCTGTTCCTTACCTGGCATCTTAGGAGGGCATTTCCATCCCTAATCTACCCAGCGGGCCTGGCTGAGTCCTGAGGAATGCCCACTGAGTCCCTGTTCTGGGGCCCGATTGTGAGTCAGGAGGCCAGAGATTCTGCTGCCAGCTGTAACTTTCATGACGCTGCCTGAAGCATTTCTGCAGTTGCCAACTTTCCTTTTATTATGCAGAAAAGACTGAGCATGCCACTGCAAGATGAACCTCTCCAAATAAAAGCTTACACTTTGGAAGCGTTTTTTTCCCCCAGTAGAAATGTTCCCTCTAAAGCAGACCAAACGCACTTTAGGGCATCATTTTGCAGAACAGATGGTGCGTTTTTGCCTTATAGTTGCAATTGTCATTTACTGATATTTTAATCTTTGAAGGCTATACAAGCTACATCAGATGGCCTGTAAATGTCAGTCTATAGGTAGGACTGAGTTTGGGGGCCATTTTGGGAACCTTTTGGAGTGAAAGCTTAGCACATCGATGTTAGTTTCTTCATGCAAATTGGAAAAGTCAAATGGTTTTTATAAACTATTTACAGCAGTGTGACTAGGGAGACAGCTCCTGATGATATAATAATAATAATAATGATGATGATGATGATGATGATGATGATGATAAAGTTGGAAGGGACCTTGGAGATCATCCAGTCCAACCCCCTGCTCAGGCAGGAAACCCTATACCATTTCGGACAAATGGCTGTCCAGTTTCTTCTTAAAAACTTTCAGGCTAGGGGACTGCTCATTCCTTGTTCTGGGTCTATGGAGCAGCCACAGACTTGCTTTGCAATACATGTTTGTCTTTAGACATGTGAAAGCAGAATTGCACTGATAACATGGGTTTAATATGTTGTGTGAATCCAATGCATTTGTACAACTGCTAGCATTTCACATTCATGCCCCAAGCTAAAGAGGCCTCTCTCTTGAGCATAGAAACACTTAATTGGGCTTGGCAGAGCCTTATGTCTCTGCCCCGGAGGGATTTCATGCTCCTCTTTTGATATCATGTACCACAGTCACAATGAGGGTGGGCCTAACCAGTATCTTCCATCCTGGTCATCTTGTTGGTCTGATAAAACCTCTTGATTCAAACATTTTAATTACCTTTGAATTTCAATACAAATCCAGTTCTAGTGTTGGGTAAACCAGCTCATCTTTTTCTTGCATCTGTCAAGTTGGAGTACAAGCCATTGGCCCCTCCTCACTCAGAGCAAGCAAAATCCTGAAGCACTCTGTTGGATTAAGAATGCAGCTCTGGATTTTTTTGGATGCCAAAAAGCCAAAAATAAGCCCTTATCCTACAAAGAATCAACTTTGCTGCATAACCCCGAGGTTGCCCCTCCCGAATTAGAATAAATCTCCATTTACAGAGAGGGTGGAATGGGGTGACAATCATGGCAATACCCCAAATTAGCCAGATGCTGCCCGCAAGTGTCCGGGCACTTCAGGAGTTCAAAGGAAGGTGCTGAACAATTCAAGATGGCCGGTCTTGAGGAATTTCCATTATAGCACAGAAGTAACTTCTGCTCTCACTATCAACAGCCATTTAATTTTCAGCTGGATTCAACACAACATGAAGCCTTCCCCCCAGGTAAGAATCTGCCCCCCCAAGAGAAAAAGACACCACATTGGTTTGCCCATTTGTCATTAATTTATTTCAGAAATGTGAGGTAACAAAGTGCTAAGTCTGACCCGCCCCCCCAACCTCGAAGCTTTGCTGGGGCTGGCTGAGGAATGTCCCAGCCGTATCTGCACGGTGGACTTTGCACTCTGCCAGCAAGGAGGCCCATCACTCTCCCTCCTCCTGAGATGGGGGGGATGGATGGGAGTTTGCAGAAGGAGGGAGCAGCCAGGCTCTGGGAAAGCTTGGCAAAAGCAGAGGGAGATGCTGCTCAGCCCCCTCCTGTTAGCAAAGGCTGCCATCCCACCCTAGAAGAAAAGACCACAAATAATTGCAGTGGATCAACGTGGCAGTCTTTCCCGCCAGCAAGGATCTTAGGGTGGCTCTTTCACTGAAGAGGAAAGGGAGCCAGTGCAGTGGCCTTGTGCAGAAGGGCAGTTTCTGAAAGGATTAGGCCAAACTTGACAGCTTTAAGACTTCTGAACGTCAACTCCCAGAACTTCAACTTCCTCATGCTGGCTGAGGAACTCTGGGAGCTGAAGTTCAGAAGTCATAAAGGTGTCAAGTCTGGAGATCCCTGCTTTAGGCATCCATCTCTCCCAGCGAGTTCCATGCAGCACATGAAGTTCAAGATCAGGGAGAGCAAGCGCACAGCTTTCTCTCACCCGCCATGCCCCCTGGCCTTCCATGAGACTCGCCAGCCTCCTTGTTCACCAAGATGTTCTTAGTGCTTCCACAAGCCACGAGTTGCACCCCACCTGCTTTGCTGCCCTGAAGATCTGCCCCACAGGTGGGCTAATAGCCCATATAAGCCCAGTACAAAAGCAGCCATTTCCTGCTATACCTGGGAAACAAACCCCATCTTGGAGTCGGCTTGAACGTGCAGGGTCAGCTCTGCTTTCCACCAGACAGGCCCCTGGGACATCTGCTGTTGGCACTTGCAAGCTGGAACCAGCCTCTTCCCTGCGAGAAGAATTTCCAGTCATCCCAGTTTTTGGAAAGGAGCCTGTTCCCAAGGGAGCCAATCTGAATCACTCCCTTGCAAGCCACGGAGGTGGCCCACCGCCCTGACTGCAGGCAGTATATTTGGATATAGAAACAAAGGGGGAAGGGGAAAGAGCCAGCATTTTACAAAAACAAAAAAAATCTAAAAAAGTACAAAAATACAATATGTATCTTTAAAAAGCAGTCCAGTACAAAGAATGAGGCAGTCACTACATTAGGTTCCAAGTTATACAAACACCAAGATAAGTCCTGGTTTGTCATTCAATGGAAAAAGAATGAGGTAAATCAAATTCAAGGTGATTGCAGTGCTGTTCTAGTGGTGGAGTAAGGTGGGGTGGTTTTTTTTTATGCCCCAACCCCCGTGTGAATTGGAAAAACTCTGAAAGGTCAGATGGTATCCACAGCAGAAGTGCCTTTTGCACCAAACCCTTGATATGGACTCCCTCCTGGGCAGGTTGTACTCCACTGGAATTAGATTTCCTTAAAACCAGAAGCTCCCCTGCAGGGCGCTCCTTGCTGCCTTTCCAGGGAGGTCTCAGCTCCCCGACTCCAGCTGTGAAATAACCCTTTGCGCAAAGGACCCATCCACGATTTGTTGCAGAAACAGAAAAAGACAATGCTAACCAAGTCTTGGACTGTGAGCAAGGGGACGAGACAAAGAATTTGACTACCATCACACTATGAAAAAGCAACAAATTGCAGAAAGATCCACCCTCCTAAGGAGCTCCACAAATGACAAATGCATCATGCACCCCTGACCTCCACTGAGAAATGCTGCTCAGGGCCCCCTTGAAAACACCCTACTGATTGCGATGAGGGTCTTGTCTGGTATGTCCCAGGGTCCCTCTGGAGAAACAGCCGTCTGGGTCCAGCAGGGCCCACCAAGAAGGGGACAGCTGTGGGTCTTCGCCATAATCCAACATTGTGCAGCAAAAGCCGCGTTTTGGTAGCTGAAGCCCCCCTCACTCTCCTGGCAGGAGGAACAGAAATCAGATGGGAGTAGCAGAATAAGGACGAGCCCTGGGTGATGTGCAGTGGCAGTGCATGCTGGGAATGACAGTCCATTAGCAGCCTGCAACCCAAAACCAACCCAAAAGTGCTGATGCGACTGAAAACCCAGGAAGCCTGGCCAGCTACTGGGTGCCCTGCAGGTGTGAAATCTGTTTCCGTAGCTGAAGCTGGTGCAGTTTCAGCAGCTTCTTCTCAGCCAGCATTTGCTGCTCAGTGCTAAGAAGCAGCTGCAGGTACTCGGAGGCTTTGCTCAGGACCACCACTTTGGGGGTTTTGGGGTGAGATGCGAGTCCGGGCAGCTGGTCCCTCAGTGCCAGAAAACGCGAACGAAGGTCATTCCGCCTCTTGCGCTCCAAGTAGTTGTGGTTTTTCCTCTTGGTCACATCCTCACTGTCCGAGCCAGGAGCGCTCCCAGCCTTGGGGAGGGAATCCGCAGGAGGGAAACTCTCTGCCCCTCCTTGCCCTGGCAACCGGGGCTCATTGTCCCCAGCATCAGGGCTGCCCTTCTCCAGAGGCCCCTCGATGGAATGAGCCTCAGGTGGGGAGCGGGCAGCATAGTTGTGCTGTTGTTGATGGATGGCGATGTGGAAGTGCTTTGTGCAGGGATCCAGGGGGTCATCCCGCACTGTGATGGTGACTGGCTTCCTTGTCCCCAAAGCCTGCCTCTTTTCCACGGTCACCACATCGATTTCTTCTCCTTCTGCAAACAAAGAAAAGATGGAGGAATCAACAGGTATCAAGATCTGCTTCTGTGATTCAGGCAGTGGCAAACGACTAATTAAAGGAGCTGAAAGTGTGCAGAAACCTGAGTACTCAAGCAGAGATATAATTGAATGGACAGCACTTCACCTGAGCCAAGAGACAGCTCAAGGCTGGGTTTAAGCTGTACTGTGGTGAGCTTGGTTTTGGTTTGCATATTCTGCAAATCCAGCTAATTGTGATTTTCAATAAACCATAGCTGAACAAAACAGGTCTCAACTTGTATGAACCAAGGGTCCCAGCAGAAGTAGGTGGAACCTTGTGGCCTCTTTCTTCAAGGCATGTGAGCATCCCAAACCAGATATTAACTTCTACAACTACTGAAAAGTGCCTCGATCCAATCCCAAGGCTGGATTCAGTTTTCCCTGGTAGCCATCAGATGCCTTGTAAAGTCAACCTTGGCACTGCCAGAAGAGGTTCTTCATACCTGCTCCTGACCCTAAGTTATGGGTCGATGGCTTTACCAAATTCTGGAATGGCTTGTGGCTCGTAAGACAGGAGATGCATCTCTAAACTCAAATATCTGGAACACTGAATGTGTTTTCCTCCTGATCTCCTGACAGGCACAGCAAGATGCAAAAAGAATGACTGGAAGGAGCAAAATCATGATCTGTTCCAATTCTAGAGCCACTCTGTGAATTAAGAAATACTATGTCCCCTTTTGGGTAGTATTTGTGCATTTGGACCTCTAGTCTGATACTCTTCTCCCTCTTCTCTTTTTCATCAGATGTTATCAGTCTACTATTGAGGACTATTACAGCTTTATTGCACTTAAGTAACCAAATGCAGCACAATAACAGAGTAAAACTCCTTAAAGCAGCAAACTTACAAATCTATAACTGAGTAGTAAAAGATCAGGGATATTAAACCCAACCCTAAAACTGACCAGGTAGGTGCCTATAGAGAGCCCCACACTGTCCCCATTAATATTCTCCAAAGACAGAGACTGTTAATTCTAGAGAAAAGGCATCACTCTAAAACTATGGGACATTTCAAGTTCGTTAAAATGCTCCATTTGGTCAAACGACAGTTTTGGTGGCCATCGCTGAAAAAGGACATTGAAGGGTATGTGGCAAGCTGTCTAGTGCTCCACTGAAGGAAATCTCCATGGACTTTATTGTAGAACTCCCTGAGAGCTCAGGAAATACGGTGATCTGGGTCATAATGGACCTATTCTCCCAACAAATACATTTCGTGCCCTGCCAAAAGATCCCGTCCACCCGTGCCTTGGCTAAACTTTTCATTCAACTTGTCTATAGACTGCATGGGGCTCCGCAACGAATAAACTCCAATTGCGGAGTCCAATTCACCTTGAAGTTTTGGCAGGAATTTCTGGAACTTTGGGGGATCTCCCAGGGACTAAGCTCCGGTCATCACCCCCAAGCTAATGAGATATATGGAAGAGCCAATGGGGTTCTAGAGCAGTACCTCAGTTGTTATGTAAACAACCAGCAAGACAACTGGACGGAGCTCCTCCTGTTTGCCGAATTAGCTTACAATAATTCCGTCCATAGCAGCACAGACTTCACCCCATTCAAAGTGGCCATGGGCCAAGACTTTGCCTCAATACTTGAATTACCTGTGGTCACCCCCTCTGTCTCCGCTCTCAAAGATTGGGTGACCCAATTACAAAACATCTGGTCAGTGGCTAGAAAACCGCTATAAAAAGCAAGCAGACAAAAAATGCACAAAGCCTAAGGACTTTAATGTAGGGGATTGGGTGTATTTATCTACCAAGTACTTGCAATCCAGACAACCTTCAAAAAAACTGGGGCCCAAATACGTTGGACCTTTTCCCATTAAATGCCCGATTAACCCAGTCACAGTAGAACTCGAACTCCCCAAATCATTCAGGTGCATCCACCCAGTTTTCCACTGCAGTCTGATGAAACCTGAGACGCCCTCCCCCTTGCACCTGATGCCACCCCCTCCCCCCGAGCCCCTCACGGTTGAAGGGAAGCGGCACTTGGAAGTCAAAAACATCCTGGATTCCCGCAAACACTACAGGAAAATCCAGTGGCATGGAAAGACTTGAGGGTGGACCTCAAACATGTTAAAGCCGCCAAACTCCTTAAGCCAGGGGTCCCCAACCTATGGTCCACAGCCCGGTACCGGGCCACGGTCTGTTGGCTACTGGGCCCCAGGAATAGCTGGTGAGCCCTGCCCACTCACGGTAGCACCACTGCGTGGGCACTAGTGGCCCCATTTGCGCATGCACTGGGACGCAAGCAACGCCATCAAGTGGGTGCCAGCGGCTCATTTGCACATGAGGACGGGCACCAGTGCGTGTGCCATGTGAGCACGTGGCCCATTTGCGCATGTACATACACGAGCCCCTGCGTCGTGGGTGCGTGGCCCACATTTCTCTGCTGCTCCCTTTCCTTCCGGGCTGCCAAGCTGGAAAGGTTGGGGAACTCTGCCTTAAGTGGTTCTACAAACAACAAACAAAATGACAAACAAAATGATCTAAGCCTGGTTGTCCTTGTTCTCTCTCTGTCTCTTCTTTTGCAGAACTAATGTCCCTGTCAAGGGGGGCAGCATGTCAGGATCTTGCTGGCACCTTGCTGGGCTCCTGCCATCAAAGGGTAGGGAGGAATCCACACCTGTGTATCTAATGGTGGGAAATGGGGAGGTGGTGGTGGGGGAATGGGGATGGGGAAATGACAACGGAAGAAGACCAGGTCACGAAATTGGCTTGTACCAGGATCTTCAAGGCCATTTGCCCTGAGAATAGAATGCTACCAGTTTGACAACTCAGGAGTTTCTCAAAACATCATACCGGCATCACATTGGTTGGCTGGGTGGGTGGGTAAGGTTAGGGTGGGAGGGAGGGAGTGGGAAAGGAAAAAATAGCTTTGTATTTTGCGCGGGAACACCGGATTCCGCCTGACTTTGCTGCAACCAGTTTCTTTCAGTAAAAGTTCCTTTGCTTCAATTAAATGGAGTCATGAGTCCTACTTTCCTGAGAGCAAACTGGGGCATGTCTGACAAATAGTTTCTCAGCCTCAAGAGTGACCAGGGCAATGTAGCCACATTATTCTGGAAACTTAGTACACACTTAGCCTCCTTTCCTGTGCAACTCAGACCGGTCAGGACTCCAGCAATCTGACCTGCACCAAAGCAACCTCCTGAGAATTGGGAGGGGAGCATTTCTGCCCTCCAAATTCAGTCTGTTTAGAACTGCAGCCAAACAAGCCGTGTTTTCTGGTACTCTGGAGGGAGAGGAAGAAATCTCTACTGAAGACAATTGCAGGGACAACAAGAGAACAAGCTCTAATTGTATCTGGTTGGGAGGCAGGATTGGAACAAAGTTTATTGGTTAAATCCACCACCCATCTTTTCCCTGTTCTTTCATAGCTCATTGGAATTGTAAATGAAGCCCAGGCCTGGGGTGGGGGGGCAGGCAGGAGGAGGGGAGCTGGTTTTTGTCCCTCTGACTTGCCACTTCACAAAAGCCATAAATCTATAGAGCCTTTCCCCACCTCCAGAGGCACAAAAAGGGACATAGCACCTTCTGCCCAGCAGCTCACAAAAAGAGAGAGTGAGGAGTTGAGAAGGGCTTAAGTAAACTCCAACAGAAACCCTTCATTCTTCTTCAGACAAACCGGCTGGGCTCTCTGAAAGAAAGAAAGAAAGAAAGAAAAAAAGAAAGCCTTTTCCAGGAAAGGCTGCCACCTGTCTAAACTCGCCTCTCATCAAACCCCTGCCTCTGGTTCAGCTTTTCTCGTCTTTGCTAAGGGGACTAGAAGAAACAGACAGAGGAGCCCACAGTGGAGGGTCTTTAATGTGAAAAATAAAATAACAGAATAACAGAGTTGGCAGGGACCTTAAAGATCTTCTAGTCCAACACAAGCAGCAGACTCCATTCCAGACAAATGGCTGTCTAATCTCTTCTGAAAAACCTCCAGTGATGGAGCACATCTTCTGAAGGCAAGCTGCTCCACTGGATAATTGTTCTCATTGTCAGGAAATTTCTTCTTAGTTCTAGGTTGCTTCTCTTCTTGGTTAGTTTCCAACCATTGTTTCTTGTCTTGTCTTCTGGTGCTTTGAAAAACAGGCTGATCTCCTCTTCTTTGTGGCAGCCCCTCAAATGTTGGAACACTTCTATCCTGTTGCCCCTGGTCCTCCTTTTCACTAGACTAGACATACCCAATTATTGCAACCGTTCCTTATATGTTTTAGCCTCCAGTCTCCTAATCATCTTTGTTGCTCTTCTCTGCCTTCTTTCCAGAGTATCATCATCTTTTTTATATTGTGGTGACCAAAACTGGATGCAGTATTCCAAGTGTGGTCTTACCAAGGCATTATAAAGATACTTGGATGAACCTTATTTCTCACTCTCAGGACCCAAACACAGTGCTCGTGGGTTACATTTTAAACAATGATAATGGAAAGATCCTGCTATTCTCTTGCAACTTGTTTTATCTAAATTCAAAGAAAAGGGAAGATCGGGGGCTTCCTATCAACTGAAGAGTAAGCAAGCAGGATGGGGGCTGGAGTCTCCAAGAATGCCTTTCCCATCCTCTACAGCAGGGCTTTTCAACCGATTGTACCACTTTTAGGATATGGCAATATCCAAGTACCACCAGTCGCCTAGCAAGATGTCAAAAACTTGACGACCCCCCTCCAAAAAAGGAAAAAAGTGACAAAGTACGGGTAGTCCTCGACTTACAACAGTTCACTTAGTGACTGTTCGAAGTTACAACAGCACTGGAAAAAGTGACTTATGACCATTTTTCACATTTATGACCATTGCAGCATCCCTAGGATCTTGTGATTTACATTTGCATGCTTGGCAACCGATTCATATTTATGCCGGTGGCAGTGTCCCGGGGTCATGTGATCCCCTTTTGCAACCTTTTGACAAGCAGAGTCGATAGGGGAAGCCAGATTCATTTAACAACCGTGTTACTAATTTAACAACTGCAGTGATTCACTTAACAAATGTGGCAAGAAAAGTCGTAAAATGGGGCAAATCTTATTTAACAAATTTCTCACCCCTTCTTCTTTTCTATCCTCTCCTCTTCCCCCTTTGTCCTTTTATATCAGGAGTGTCGAACTTGATTTCATTGAGGGCCACATCAGCATTGTGGGGGGGGGGAGTGGGGCTGTGTGGCCAGCTCGATGTTGCTCAGGTCGTCACTCAGGTCAGGGGGCGCCTGTGGAGGGATCCAGGGGTCTCCCGTGGAGGGGGTTAGGCTTCTTCCCTCCCCCCTCCCTCTTTCTCATTTGCATCTCCTTCCTTCTCTTCTCTCCCTTTCTCCTCATGGCTTCTCTCACAAAAAGCCTTTTCTCTCTTTCTCACACACACACACACATCCCTTCAAAATCCTCCCCATTCTCAGTACATGTCCCACCAAAAGCCTTTTCTCTCTCCCTCTCTCTCTCTCTCTCACACACACACACACACAAACACACTTCTCTGACAAAAGCCTTTTCTCTTTTTTCTCTCCCTCTCCCGCCAAAACTGCCTCCTTTTATATCCCTTCCGCCCTCCTCCTCCTCCTTTCTCTTCCTAGTGAGCCGGAAGTGCTGATCCTGGGGCCTTTGTCTCGCCCCAGCAGCCCTGCAGTTCCTGAGGACTCTCTCAGGGCAAGTCCTGCACTGCGCCGCTTTGGCTCTTTATCTCCCCTGCTACACTTGGCTAGGCTGGGCAGGGCCGCGTACCACCTGCCAGGGGCCAGCATACCACGGGTTAAAAAGCCCTGCTCTACAGAGCACCCATCTGCACTTGACAAAATTACAAATGGATCACTGCTTTGGGGCACTAGTTCACTTTGGTCCTGAAAACAGCATAAAACCCTTAAAGTAAAAGATTTGAAAACCCATTTATACCCATTATGAATTCCCATTTACTTGCTCTACATTTTGAAGTTGTCTTCTAAGCTTCCTTTTGCAGAATCCAACTTTCCCCTAGGATTAATATTGTCTAAAGAGCTAGTTTGGTCTAGTGGTTAAAGCACCAGGCTAGGAACAGGGAGGCCCTGTGTTCTAGTCTCCCCTTTGACACAGAGCCAGCTGGGTGACCTTGGGCCAAGCACTTTCTCTCAACCCTAAGGCAATGGCAGATGCTTGTGAAATCTTGCCAAGAAAACTGCAGTACTCAGAGACAATCTCCAGAAATCAACAAAGACACACACAGAGAGAGGGGGGGGCATATAAAAGAGCCTGACCCTTAGTTCCAGGATGAAAGAAGTTGATGGATCACATTCAGAAATGCCACCCCTTCCTATCCCCATTGGCTTCTCCTCCAGCCACTCATTAAGCAGCCACACCCCCTCAAAATAACCCAAACATGAGCATCTGTTGCTTTTTGTCATTGACTGAAAAGGGCATTTGTGGACAGAGCCCTCCTGTTGGTGGGGGTAAAGTTCATGTCAACACAAGCGCATGATTCAATAAATCAGTAACTGTTCCCACCCCTTTGCTAACTGAGATTAAGCCTCTGCCAGACCTACCGCTGTCCTCATGAATTAAACCTTACACCTGATTTGTTTCTTCAGCCTTGCAAGCTGAGTCACAAGCCACCACCATTCACCTAGTGACTCAAGCAGAAGAGGATCAACAAAGCTTGAAGCCTGGAAATAGAATGCAGTAGAATTACAAGGAACCTCCCCCTCCCAGTTTAGCTGGGAAAAAACTGATCTTGAACAGGTGTTGCATCACTATCACACCTATTTTGTCATTTCACTTTGTCTAAACTGTCTTTTCACCAGAGGGCAGCTGTCACCCTGGAATTACTCTTTATGCTGGAAAACGTTTTCCAGAAATAATACTTCACTAAAATGAGTCAGTAAGAAAGCATCACTGCAGAAGGCAATCTCTGCCATAGCTTGTTTTACCGAACACTTGAGCCGTCATAATACACTTCCACATACACTCAAACCACTTGAATATCGAGGCCTGATATGCAGCTGGAGAATATCAGTGCCTCATGGGTACAGTAAGAAATCGGGGAGATCCCTTTTTGGGTCTCAGCCAGAGAATCAGCCAGCAAAAAGTTGGTGTTGTAAATGAGGAAAGGCAGCTCCTACCATCATCTGCTTTGCTGTGAACTCACCAAGTAGACTGAGCCAGATGAAACTCAGGTCTTAAATCCACCACAAAAGGGATCAAACTGCCCTAACAGCAGCTGACTGGACCAGGCATTGGCAGTCCTTGCAGTTTATTTGTTGAACAACTGTTTCCTGGCCTCTAATGACACGCTAAGGACAACATGTGAGTCGACCAGTTTGCTTCTTCCATTTCCAATGGCCAATCTCCCCCACCCATCACGGTTCCTGTCCCTCTATTCATGTTTGTCACTCTTCCCCTGAAGTCTCCCCCCCCCCATGAAAATTTCAATGAGAATCTTAGGAGAGGGCTCACATTGGAAGTCTGATTTTTCTTGAAATGGCTCCAGAACCAACTAGGTTCTTTCTTTCTCCTGTTCTGTGCAACTCTGAGGTGTGCACCCAAACTCCAGAACTTCAAGCATGGTTTGCCTGTCCGACCCCCATTTTATTGTACCCAAGAACATAATGCCTTTTAGATCATTTTAAACCCCAAGCTGCAGAAGGAGAATGAAAGGACATTGCTCTATTGCTCTATTGACCACCCTGCCATGCTTTTGTGATGGCACCTGTAGTGGTCTGATGCCACCAGCTTTTAGCTTTAGGCTGCTGCTGCTGCTGCTGCTGCTATTTCAAGCCTTCCAATAATTAATTATTAATTATTATTAATTATTATGAACTAGATTGTAGTTCATAGGATTGCAATGCAGCGGAGGTACCCTGAAACTTGAAACGGCCACTAACTCACTTCCAGTTCCTCAAGGAAATGCCCCCTCCTACCGGCAGACCCCAGGAGCAGAGGGGAGAGATTTCGTCTTCAAGGCCTCCGGGCCGAGTTCACTCAACATGTGAAAAGCCACCGTCTCACCGGCCCTGCCCGATAATGACCCGATCCCGACAACACGCTAAGGCCGAGCGACCCCACCCTCCTTAATCCAGCTTCCCTGGGAACCAGCTGATCTGATCTGGAAGGGGCTAAAGCGGGAGGGGGGGAGAGAAGAGTCCGCTAGCAGTTCGCGGGAGCAGCGAGGGAAGGCGGAAGGAGCAGCGCAAACTTCCTCGCGAAAGCAGAAACTCCAGGGGATGCTCAAGGGCGCGGGATGCGGAGAGATGGGCAAAGGGGTTGGGCGCGACCCTTCAGCCCTCCCTCGCCTCGATGCCAGCCTTACCGGAGTCACTCTGGCTCTCGGAGCCGGACGAGACCGGGATCTTGGCGTCTGCGGCCGTCGCCGCCGCCCCGCTCCCGCCGGGCCAAGCGAAGACGGCGCCCGGAGCCACGCACTCGCCGCCCAACCCGGCGAAATCGTGCGCCGGCGCCAAGGCCGGCGCGGGCTTGGCCGCCAGCTTTTCGCCCATGGCTTTCTCCAGGCGCTCGCGGGCCGAGAAGCCGCTCCACATGCAGTCGCGGAGGACGAAGGCGCTCAGGTTGCCCAGCAGCCCCGCGGCGGGCTCCAGCGGGCCGTCGGCGCCCGCATCCTCGGCGGGGCCAGGCAGGGGCGAGGCGGGGGGGCTGGGCAGCAGTTCGAACTTCTTCCAAATGTCCTCGCTGGGCGCGCTGGAGCGGTGGAAGTCCTCGCCCTGCGCCTCGCACGGGTCGTAGAAGTAGGGCGGCGGCGGGTCCAGGTCCATGGCCGTGGCTCCCTCTGCCGGGTAGGCGCCTCCGGGTCGCGGCCGCCGCTCTGGCTTCTCCCAGGGCCGGGTCGGAAGCCCCTGGGCGGGTTCAGCGCCGCCACCTGCGCCGCCGGGCAGCTGCCGCGGGTCGGGGCAGCGCTAGAGCCTCGCACCAGCCCAACTGCCCGGCGAGCTACGGAAGCGGCGGCCGGCGAGGCGCGACCTAGCCGGGCTAAGCCGTATTGTTCGCAGCCTCCGCCGCTTATATCGGCCTCCAGCCTCCCGCCCGGACCGTCCCCGGAATACAGCCAATGAGCAGCGCCGGATCCGCGAAGTGGGCGCGTACAGGCGTCGCCCTCACCTTCCCGCCAGGCCCGCCTTGCCCGCGAAGCCCCCCGCCCAGCCCTGGAGGGAGGGAGGGAGGGAGGGAGGGGGGCACCGCGGCGGGCCCCGAGACCCGTCGCTCCTCTGCCGGGTCGTTCTGTCCGCTCGGGAGCCCCGGCCTCGGCCTCCCGCTTCTCTTCCTATTGGCCAGCAGCTCAAAGCGCGGGGAAACCCGAAACCGTGAAAGACTCCCTGGCGTTCGACTTTAACGGAGCTTCTGTGCCCTGGAGGGACAACCTGGATCCATTTGATCTTGTCAAGTAACAGGTGACAGTTTAGAGGGTGACCCTCCTTGGGTGGGTCGGGCAATCGCCAATCCCCATTCCCCCTCCCCACTGAAAAAGGCCCGTACTTCCTGGTCCTGGCAATAGTGGCGAATAACCTCGGAGAAGGAACCTGCACCCTCTTCCTCATCCTTCCTGTGGCCTGGAAGAGAGTCTCCAGTCTCAAGCCCCCTGGACCTCCTCAGGTGCTGCCTTCAAAAGGCCCGAGGTACAAAGAAAACCTAAATGTCTGGGGGGGCGTCCTTTTAATCCCCCAAACCGGACTAATGCTAGAAGTAGGAATACAAGGGAACCAACCCAAGATAACTGCATAGGATTGTGACGGAAGATGCAAAGACACAAAACAACCAAATTCTGAGTCACACAGAAGCACTCAGTGAACCAGGAGGAGGCGGATTTTGGTTTGCCACAACTGAGGTGAAGTGAGCATTGCCCAGCACTGATGCAACTGTAAGACAATTATTAGACTATACAAGTACTCCTCAACTTACAACCATTTGTTTAGTGACCGTTCAAAGTGAAAACAGCACTGGAAAAAGTGACTTATGACGGGTTTTCCCACCTAGCCATTGCATCATCCCCATGATCATGTGATCAAAATTTAGACACTTGGCCACTGGCGTGTACCTACAATGGATGCAGCGTCCTGAGACCACCTTCTGTGACCTTTTGACAAAGTCAGTGGGGAAGCCAGAGTCACATAACAACCATGTTACTAACTTAACAACTGTAATGATTCACTTAACAACTGTGGCAAGAAAGATTGTAAAATGGGGCAAAACTCACTTGACAAATGTCTCGCTTAACAACAGAAACTTTAGGCTCAATTGTGGTTGTAGGTCAAGCACTTTCTGCATTGTGTTGTGTTTCATTCTCTAAGCATTAAGAGATAGTACCCATCTATGTCAGGTTTTATGACTGTGAAAAAGACTGAATAATGAGGCTATCAGAGGGATCCTGGGGTAGGGAAGAATTAAAATTATTGGTAATTAAATATCATTTGTACAACATTCAAGCTTAATTTAATTCATGAAAAATACTACCTGAACACTGAAATAAATGCAGATGAGCAAACTTGTATCTTCTTAGTCTGTCCCAGAATCAGATTTGCTGCCTGTTTGTTTTACTGTGCTGATTTAACTATCGAGAACAGAACAGAGCTGGAAGGGACCTTGGAGGTCTTCTAGTCCAGCCCCCTGCTCAAGCAGGAGAACCTATACCATCTCAGACACGTGACTGTCCAGTCTCTTCTTAAAAACCTCCAGTGATGGAGCACCCACAATTTCTGGAGGCAAGTTGTTCCACTGTTTAATTGTCCTCACTGTTAGGAACTTTCTCTTTAATTTCAAGTTGCTTCTCTCTTTGGTCAGTTTCCAAGCATTGTTTCTTGTCCTGCCCTCTGGTGCTTTGGGGAATAGTTTGACCCACTTTTCTTTGTGGCAGCCCCTCAAATACTGGAATACTGCTATCATGTCTCCCCTATTTCTTCTTTTCTTTAGACTGGCCAAACCCAAGTCCTGCAGCCTTTCTTCATACGTTTTAGTCTCCAGGACTTGGGTCATCTTAGTTGCTCTTCTCTGGGCTTTTTTTCAAAGTCCTCCATGGAATCTTTTCTAGGTTCTCTCTGAGTTTGTTAAAATCAGCTCTTTTGAAGTTTAAGATATTGGTTGAATTATTTTCTATTGCTTATGTTTGCATTATATTGAATTCCAGTATGACGTCACTTTCCCCCAAGGTTCCAGCAACTTCAACTCCCTCCGTCATTTCTTCCCTATTAGTAAGAATTAGGTCCAGTATAGCTTTACTTCTAGTTCCCTCCTCACTTTTTGGATGACAAAGTTGACGGCTAGGTTAGTTAGGAATCTCTTTGATCTCCCGCTTGCTGCAGAGTTTGTCTCCCAGCTGATATCTGGTTAGTTGAAGTCTCTCATTACTACTGTGGTATGCTTCCTACATGCATTTGTTAACTGGTTGACAAAGAGCCCATCTATTTCTTCTGATTGGTTGGGTGGCTTGTAGTATACCCTATGGCAATGTCACTTTTTTTCCCTTTTATATTGACCCATATAGATTCTGGAGGGCTTTTATCTTGGATCACGCGCATTTCTGTAGACATGTAGTATTCCCTTACATATAGTGCAACTCCCCCTCCTCTTTTTGTAGTTCTGTTTCTTTTGAACAATTTGTATCCATCAATCAGTCCATTCCAGTCATGGGTTTCATCCCACCAGGTTTCTGTAATGCCAACTATGTCATACCCATCCTCATGTACTATTGCTTCTAGTTCACCCTGTTTGTTCCCCAAGCTTTGAGCATTAGTATATAAATATTTAAGACTTTTATGTCTGTCCATGGGTATGTTTCCTGTATCTCCTGATCGTTGTTTTATTTTTTATTTTTTTCTCATCACTCCCTACCTCTTTGTTTGATTTGTTTTCTTGGGGCTTATGATTGGTTTTGTCTTCTAGAGATTCTAATGATTGGTTACCCTTCCCCCTCAATTTTAGTTTAAAGCCCTTCTAATGAGTTGGGCCATTCTTTTTCTCAGTACATTTTCCCGTGTTTTCATGAGGTGCAGCCCATCCCTTGCCAAGAGTCCTTCGCGTAGGAAATGTAGTCCATGGTCCAGGAAACCAAAGGTTTTTGGGTGACACTAATCCTTTAGCCAGTGGCTTATTTCTAGAATTCTTTTTTCCCCTCAATGGGTGTTGGCTTTTTGTTGGGAGTACTGATGAGAACACTACTTGTGCTCCTAGCTCCTTAACTTTATTGTCTAGTTTCTTATAGTCTCTCAGTATTGTGCTCAGGTTCTTTGTTTTGTCATTTGTCCCAATGTGAAGGAATAGGAGAGGGTAGTAATCTTTGGGCCTAATTATTTTGGTTAGGTTCTCAGCCACATCTTTGATTTTTGCTCCAGGGAGACAACATACCTCCCTGGATTTTATGTCCGGTCTGCAGATGGCTGATTCTTTTCCTTTGAGAATAAAATCTACTTTCACCAGCACCCACCTTCTTTTTTGGGTGTGTGTGTGTGCAGTCTGAGGTGCCTTTCTGTTTGTCTCAGGTGTGTTTGTTGATGTGACTTTTTTAGGGATATTTGGTGTTGTTTCTTTGCTAGGTGTTTGCATGTTTTCTTTGAGGGGGATTGTGGGTCTGTGTATTTCCATCTTGGAGAAATCGATTTCTCAGTTTTAATGGGGCTGCTTCTGGTTGGGTTAGATTGGGCAGTAGGGGTTTGTTAGATGTATGCTGCTTCTTCCTTTGATTCTTGTGTTTCCTTCTATGTTTGACATACCTCCATTTGTCTTCCTCCAAGAGTTTAGAGTCAAATCCTCTGGGAGTTATTTCTCCATTATTTGGTTTGGTTTGGGTATAGCTTTCTTTCATAGGTTGGAGTTGGGCTAGAGTTGCCTCTAAGTGCCTTACTTTTTCCTCTAGTAGTTCACATAGTTTACATTTAGTGCATGTATAATTTGGGTATTCTTTGGGCATAAGCACATACATGGAACATGTATTGCATACCACAATAGTTTCTGTTGCCTGTTCCATGAATTTGTTGTTTGAAAATCCCTCATTTATGGTTGGTGGATGTGCTTTGCTGTTAGCCATGCTTCTACCTTCTCTGTTCTAGGTAATTGTGCCTATTTTTTTTTGTATCCTATGCTTTGCAAATCAACATAGCATCAGTTTCTTTTTCCAAGAGTCTGCTGTGCGGTTGCTGTTCACAGTCCCCAGTCTACTGGTCTGCTGCTGTTCACAGTCCCTGGTCTACTGCCATCCACAGCACCCGGTCTACTGCCGTCTGCAGTCCCTGGTCTACTCCCGTTTGCAGCACTTGGTCTACTGTGCTGCAGTGTTCCACTGCCCCCACCAACAGCTCCGCAGCCACATGGCTCCTGTTTGCTGGTCCGTCTTGCCGGTGTTCTGCTTCTTCAGCAAACAGGGCTACCCAGATGGTTCACAGTAAGCTCTCCTCTTCTGAGTACCTTAAAAAGTCACATGACTGATTGGTTCAAAATGAGAACATTATTTTTAGTGATCCTGCATGTGGATGTACATGTTTGGTGCTGTGCTGTGAACTTACTTTTTGGAGAATACACATATCATTTTTACATACTACATTTTTGTCCTTCTCATCAATTTGACTCCCAGCAACTCAACTACAAGGATGGTGTCCTGAAGCTTTCTGGATGTATCCAGAAGTGATTTGCTGTTGCCTTCTTCCTCCAAGAGAGAGTGACTGGTCCAGAGTCACTGGCTGCCTTGCATGCCTAAAGCGGAACTAGGAGGCATGACAATTCCCCATCCAGCACCTTAACCATTAGACCAAGTTGCCCCAACCTATTTGGTTTTGCAATGGCATCTTACTGCTCAGAAACTGAGCTGCAATTGTTTGTTCAACAACACCATCAACTGGCAAATTGATAGCATTGCATGTGTGTGCAAATCATTTATAACATTATCATTTATTTTATAACAAGCTGAAAAGAGTTTAGGAAAACTTTTCTGGGCAGCTGCTCAATGGCCAATATGTTGATTTCCCCACCAGACGCCCAATGCTCCAGTAAAACAGTGATCAGCTTCTAAAATGTCTCTACTTATCCAACTTTTTGTCTAGTTCAGGAGCTCCTACCAGCTGGACTTCTTTCTGAGTATAATTGATTATCCTCTCGGCAACTGTAATGGAAGGGACGTTGGAGGTCATCTAGTCCAACCTCTTGTTCTCGTAAGGAGACCTATACTATTTTTTATAGATGGCTGTTCAGTATCTTCTTAAAAGCTTCCAGTGTTGGGGCACCTACAATTTCCAATGGCAATTTGTTCCACTGTTCTGTTAGGAATTTTCTCCTTCGTTCTAGATTGCTTCTCTCCTCGGTTAGTTTCCATCCGTTGCTTCTTGTCTTGCTTTCAGGTGCTTTGGAGAATAGGTTGACTCCCTCTTCCTTGTAGCAGCCTTTCAAATATTGGAAGATTGCTATCATGTCACCCCTGGTCGCCCCAATAGAAAAAAGACACTCTTCATCACCCAGACCTTCTGTTCTGGAAGCAAAAGGTTGTCCCAAGCTTCTGGGGTCCTGACACTGTTTGAAGTCACACTGTTGATACTTTTATTTATTTATTTATTTATTATATTTACATCCTGCCTGACTCACTCTGAAAAATAACTCTGGTCTCAAGTTACCTGCTTCAAATGCAAGAGCCTTTGGCAAATTCACCCCCAACATTTGTAAAAAAAAAAAAAAAAGTTCAAATTGTAAGTAATCTTCACAAGCATTCAGAGTTCTGGCCAAACCAGCCACCACCATTTTCTTTGATTGTCCTAAATAATTTATTAAATGTATATAGCATCCATCGAGCGCACACACTGTGCGGTAGGGTCCACCTCCTTGACTTCCAGTCAGTCAAATTTCTCCTTCCTGTTCAACAGGGGGGCTGTGGACTGCCATCTGGTACTTCCACTCCATGGAGTTGTTCCACTGAGTTGACCCCTTCCCCTTCTTAGGTGCTGCGGATGAAGGACTGTGAGATGGAATCAGTAGGACCTCCTCTTCAGCAGGCTTTGGGGTGGTTCTGCACTGAGGAGCCACCTCTGCCTGAGAAAAGTCCTCCAGGAGCGGAGTTCTCTTCTGCAGTACCAACTTTCCAGGCTGGATTACACGGGTCTTTGGCCCAGCCCCTGCCAGCAATACTTTTTTGGTGGCTGGAGCAGCCGCCTGCACCCCAATTGCCATAACCCCACTGCGACCAGCGGAAGATTCATCTTTCTTCTCCATCTCAAAATCTTCGCTCTTTGCCATCCTCCCAAAGGTGGTGGGGAGGCGGCTGGGAAGGTACCTTGGAAGTTTTATAGTCCAACCCCCTGCTTGACCAGGAGACACCTAGGCCATTTCATACAAGTGGCTGTTCAGTTTCTTCTTAAAAATTTCTAGTGTTCAGAACACACAACTTCTGGATGCAAGCAATCCCACTGATTGATTGTTTTCACTGTCAAGAAATTTCTTAGTTGGATCTTTCCTTATTAAGTTTCCATTCATTGCTTCTGGTCCTGCCCTCAGGTGCTTTGGAGAATAGGTTAACCTCTTCTCTATGCAGCCCCTCAGATGTGCACTAAAAATGTTAGCTACTTTGGTAATGAACATCTGCAAGGAAACAACCCAGCTCAGAGAACACCAAGGACTTCGTAGTTCAACCCTGAGCTACATTCTCTTCTATCCATGAATTCTTCTGCTTGGCGTCCCACGATACTCCCCATATTCTTATTTTTTTTGTTACCGGCCCCTTTTACTTTCTTCCGCGACTAGTCTCTACATAGAATGTTTTGTATTTTGTGTAACCATCCTAACACGTGTTCCCGGATTCTCACGCGTTTCACGCACTACCCGTATGTGAACGCAAATGACCACATGCAAGCGCACTACAATTTCCACCGGGTTACTACGCCCGTCTCAAGAGGATTTATTTCTTTAGTCCCGTCCCATAAAAGGCCAATTAATAGCAATCGCCCAATCGACAGAATCGGCCTAGCCCAGGGACCATGAGCAACAACAACAGCCTAGGCCCGAGGAAAAAGCCTTGTTGGCGCGGGCGTATTCTCTCCCGAGGACCTACAGGTACCGACTCGCCTCCTGGGAGTTGTAGTTCTCAATCTCTCTTCGTCAATGAGGTAGACAAGCAGAAAGACTCGATGTTCCATCACGCCAAAGGAGGGACGGGACGGGAAAAAGCGCAAGGGGCGGAGCTTGGCGAGTACAGGGCGCGAGCCTCCGAAGCAGAGGCCGAGCCAATATATAAACGCGGGTACCCTGGGAGATGTAGTGCTCTCGGGGAAGACGCTGACGGAAGCCCGTGGATTCTGGCTCAAGAAGAACTACACCTCCCATCGGACGTAACAAGCTTGCGTTTGTCCTGATGCGCGCGCAGAGCATCCGGGCCTACTGCAGCTGTAGAGGTGGATCGTGCGGCGACGAAAGGCAGGCGAGAGCGGGCCGCGCCTCGGCGGTGAGTGGGAGGCCGCGGGCTCTTCTTTCTCATACCCCTAATCTCGGTCTTCCCGAAGTGCGCGGGGACCGGGATTTGGCGTGGTCTTCCGCTGCGCGGCTGGAGGGCGCCAGGGAAGGCCTGGCGCATGGGGGAGGGGCGCCCGGGGAGCTCGTGGACCTTCCCTCCCCCCCCCCGCCAGCGCAGGCCTTCCGAGAGGCCCGGCGCCTCTCCCCCCTCCCCTCCCGCGGGCGGAGAAGATACTCGGGCTGTGGCGCTGCCGGGCGGGAACTCGCCAGGCCTGGCCGGTCGGTGGGAGGGCCTGCCGCGGGCGGGCGGGCGGGCGAGGAAAGGAACCGGCAGCGCGAGTGCAACGTTTCCTGGCTGCGCGCGCGGCCCAAGCCGAGGGCCTCCCGCGTTTGTTCGGAGGGCGTCAGCTAAAATTCGGTTGGCAGCGCCAAAACCGGGCGGACGGTGGCTGCAGCCCAGCTCCTTTGGCTCCAGCCGGCGTGGCCTTCCTTGTGCTGGGCGTCCTAGCCTCGTAACGCGGCTCCGGAGGGGATCGGCCGCTGGTTAGCTCGACCTCCCCAGGTGGCCCCCACGCTGGGCGGGCGCAGCGGCCCCGGAATGCCACAGCTCGGCGCCTTTCGGTAGTCCCGCCGGGGCGGGGAAGAGACGGGCTCGTCTGTTGCGGGAGGCTGTGGGAGAAGAGCGGTTTTATGGCATTTACTATTTATTTCACAGTAATTTAATGAGGGTGAGAAGTTTCCTCTAGGAAATGTCCCGTAAATGGGACTCATCTAGTTAAGGTCCTCTGGGGGCCGCTGGGATACTCGGACTGCCTGGGGAACAGAGTTTGGCATATTTGGAAATCTAGCCCGGGAAAGGCTGGCCGGCCGGCCTAACTCTCGCTGCCTTCTGGCCGCCCTCGGACTCCTCGGGGGCGTCTGCCTGGAGTGGCGGGGCTGCCACGGGGGTTGCTCGTTTTCAAAATGGCTACCAAGTGGGTTTCCTCGGTCTCGACACAAAGAAGCCCGGGGGGGCAGCCACAGGGCCGACAGGCGTCCGAAGCAAGGTCCGGGCACACGGCTGCCATTTCCGTGGAATAATCGGGCATCGGCCCTGACCGTCGTGGGCTCTGCTGGCCTGGTTCCAGGGCGTCTGGTTAGCTGTGGGTTTTCTTGTCTGCTGCAATGCTTAGAGCCCTGAACATTTGAGAGATTAGTGAAATGGGTAGTTACATGAAATGGGCTTGTCCAATGTGTTTTGCATTTATTTTTGTATGGAAAATGGTTCAGTTGTTTACATTCCTGATTTCAAGAAATTCAGTTATAATGGTTTTAATTTTTTATGTTTTTGTATATATTTTCTGGATTATTTAACATCAGTATTACATTTATACTGTTTAGAGCCTAACACAATATTTAGCCTATAAAGCAACATAAGTGATTTTTTAAAAATGTGCATTTCTCTGCATAGCTTATTTCTAAAAGTGATATTTTAGCCATTTTCCTTAAAAATATAAATCATGAAAGGATCCGGAAGAACAGTAATTCTATGGAAGAGAACATTCGTCAGGAGTTCTGAGCTTCAGCTACTGGTTTCACTCACTGTAGTCCAACAGTATGGCTGATACTAACTAGGCTGGTCCAGCAATTGGGCACTGTTTCATTAACAGTTTGAATATCTCTGAAAAATTATGCATGCATTAGCACATATGAACAGATTTTTTTAATTGTTTACTACATAGCTTTTTGCACATGTTCCCAAATACAACCCCCCCCTTTAACTCATAATTCTGACTTTTAAAAAGTATGTTTAAAAGTATTCACAAATCCATTCAAGGCAGGGCAATATGTCATTTTAACTGCATTATGCATGGCAGCAGACCTCAAATCTCCAGATTTCATCAGTAAGGCAAAACTCTGTTGCTTCTTACTTTAGGTCAAGTGCATAGAAGACCCAAATTATACCTCAACTAAATGTAGACTAATTGAATTACTTAAGGAAAAAGTATAAGGTCTAGAGGAAAAAGCAAAGGTTTTAGAGACAACAAAATGAGAAACCCAACTAAAGGAAAAAAAACTGCAACCAAACTGAACACAATAAGGAACAATTAACTACAAGAGAAAATTAGCATTTAGCGATGTGATTTCAATCTTCAAAAAGGGAAAAAAGTGGATCTAGGAAACTACAGACGAATCAGTTTGACATCGGTATCTGGGAAAATCCTGGAAAAGATGTGAACATCTAGAAACAAGCAAAGCTATTAATATAAGTCAATATGGGTTTGTCAAAAACAGATCATGCAGACAAACCTTATTACATTCTTTGACAAAGTGACTAAATTGGTGGATCAGGGAAATACTGTAGGCATAGTTTACTTAGACTCCAGTAAAGCATTTGACAAAGTAGACCTATTTCTTGGTAAGATAGAAAAGTGTGGGATAAACAGAATCACCATCAGATGGATTCATAAGTGGCTGACCAATCACATTCAACGTGTAGTCCTCATGGCACTACGTCTAAATGAAGGGAAGAATGCAGTGGGATACCTCAAGGTTCTGTCTTAGGCCCAGTACACTTCATCATCATAAACAATTTAGATAAGGGGATAGAACAGGAACTCATCAAATTTGCAGATGACACCAAGCTGGGGGGAAATAGCAAATACTTTACAAGATAAGACTCAAGATAGAGAAGGATCTTGACAGACTTTGAACACTGGGGTCTATCCAACAAAATGCAGTTCAGTGGTGTGAAAAATAATAAAAACCAAATGCACAGGCTTAGACGAGGTACCAGGCTCAACATCAATAACAGGGATCTAGGTGGACAATCACTTAAGTATGAGCTATCAGTGTGCTGCAGCTGCTAAAAAGCCAATGCAGTCCTATGTTGCATCAACAGAGGAATAGAATCAAGATTACATGAAGTACCCCGCCCCAGGGCAGCACTCGGGTCTCAAACGTGGGCTTGCTGCTTGTCAATGCAGCTTCCTAACCATGTTCTAACCAGATGAGCCACCATGCTCCTAACAACTTAATATCATACCTTTTTATTCTCATGCAACTAACACTAAAGTCTTCCCTATATTTCACAAGTGAATTTAAGCACATATCCATTTCTTAAGCATACAACCATATAATAGTTTTATGATGCTGCTAGAAATTATTTATTGATTACACATGTAAAAATGTCCTGTGCTTTCTTTTCTCTATTATGTCTGAATTCTGAAATGGGCAGCTATATTCCATAAAGGAATTATAAGATGGAAGTTTTGTGAGTTGCTCAGAACCAAGGAATCTGTCTGAAGAAAAACTGGATCACATTATGTGTGGTAGTTAGATTCTACAAGCAATCCTCGGCTTACAATAATTTGTTTAATGACTATTCAAAGTTAGAATGGCACTAAAAAGTGACTTATGGCCAGGTTTCACACTTATGACCGTTGCAGCATCTCCACAGTCATATGATCAAACTTTGGGTGCGTGGCCACTGCGATGTATTTATGATGATTGCAGCATCCCAGGTCATGTGATCACCATTTGTAACCTCAATGGGGGAAGCCAGATTTGCTTAATGACCTCATGGTTCACTTAATGGATTTGCTTAAAAACCATGGCAAACGTTGTAAAATGGGGCATAACTCATTTAACAACTCTCTTGCTTAACAATGGAACTTTTGGGCTCAGTTGTGGTTGTAGGTTGCGGACTACCTGTGTTGTATTATTTTTATACAGTATAATGTCTTCTGGCTTGCTGACAACTGTTAAAATGAAGGGGATTTGTTCCTCTCGAGCTAAGTGAATTTCTGCATGGAGTTAATTAACCAGAAGGGAAATAAATACCTGCAGCAGATTCATTGGGCAGAAAGATTTCCATTTGGAAGAAGGTAGACAGGTGTGGGTTATTTGAGCTTGCTGTAGTGCTCTGTCTTATCTGAAGCTTCTGAATCACAAGCAAGCAGAATTATGCTTTTAATTTATTTAAAATGAGTAATTTTCAGCATTTGTAAGAATCCTTATTCCAGTCCAAGGAAACTTTGATCTGAATATTACAGGGCTAATTTTTACAGTTTGCAGCTATATAAGTTTTGTTTTAAATTTTATGCAGATACTTCTCTTTCTCAAACATTTTAATTTATAAATCAATATAGTTTCAAATTGACTGCTTTAAAATGATGGCTAACAGTTTCATTATTGATGTAACAAGAAGAAGGATTATTTTTGTTTGTTGACCTGATATTCCAGTTTTAGACATTTTGGTCCACTGTGGTTCTGCATATGCCACTATTGAGTTTTTGCATCTTAAAAAATGGAATTAAAGAAGGTTGCCTTTAAAAATAGAAAATAGAAATGATGAACAATCACTTAAATATAAGCCAGCAGTGTGCTGCAGCTGCCAAAAAAGCCAACACAGTGCTGGGCTGCATTAACAGAGGGATAGAATCAAGATCACGTGAAGTATTAATACCACTTTACAAGGCCTTAGTAAGACCACACTTGGAATACTGCATCCAGTTTTGGTCGCCACGATGTAAAAAAGATGCTGAGACTCTAGAAAGAGTACAGAGAAGAGCAACAAAGATGATTAGGGGACTGGAGGCTAAAACAGATAAGGAACGGTTGCTGGAATTGGGTATGTCTAGTTTAACGAAGAGAAGGACGAGCCCCCTGTACTATCGTCACAAGGTTATAGAGTCCCCGACGGTGTTTCTTCTCCCTCAGTTCGATAAGAGGTTCCACGGACTTCCGTCCTGCTCTTCGTTACCCACCTTTGACTAGTTCCTCTCTTCGTTGAATCTTGATTCCTCAAACTTCCTGACAGTTAGAACAATTAACCAATGGAACAACCTGCCTCCAGAAGCGATGAATGCTCCAACACTGGAAGTTTTTAAGAAGAGACTGGACAGCCATTTGTCTGAAATGGTGTAGGGTTCCTGCCTGAGCAGGGGGTTGGACTCGATGACCTCCAAGGTCCCTTCCAACTTTATTTTTATTATTATTATTATTATTATTATTATTATTATTATTATTATTATTATTATTATTATTATCATCATCATCATCATCATCATCATTATCATCATTATTATTATTATCTGCAGAGAATTGTTTATTTATATTATCATAAAGTGACTTGTGTAGACTTAAAACCGATATGTCCAGTTCGGGACAGTTGTGAGGAAAAGAATGTTCTTTTTCTTTTGCTGTCAACTACAGCAATTTTATTAAAATACAATTCTTTGGTTGAAGTGTAACGGGAAACTTTGACCTAATGCAAGCCATGACATTTATGCTGTATTAAAGGCAAAAAGGGATTGGGCAAGAGAGAAACACCCAACCACATCCGTAGTGACATTTGTGAAACTTTGGGCTGTTGGAAGAAACTATTGTGGCAGAAAGGCAATGAAGGGAAGTAAGGGGCTACTAAAGTTGAGGATTGTTGAAACTTTAAGGTTTAAAGCTTAAAAGAGCAATAGTAATTTTTCAACTTTGTGGGCAGTCCACTTTTCTTTTAAATAAATATTTTTCAGGCTAAGCGTATATAGATTTTTGTGCAACAGCTTTTCCTTTTCATACAAGAGATTGGTGCTGTCTTGCTCCTCACCCAAGGATAAACTCCTGGATCTAAATTCATTTGGATCTCATGCTAAGAAGGTGAAGAAATTTGCATGGATAACTTGTTTACTCATGGAAAAGTTTGTCCTTGTCAACAATTTGTAACTATATAAAGTAATTTTAATGTGTATTAATACTGTGATCATTTAAAAATTCACTTCAATTTCCTTTTTCTTTGATGAGCTATGATATTTTCTAGGAAGATTTTTAAAACACTGCAGGTCTGTCTTCTGCCTCATGCCTGATTAGGAGTGATTTTAAGGTGTACAGGTCTGGGAAAAGAAAGTAAAAAATTCAGTCATCAGTTGATTGAATCACTGTCAACTGCATGTTGTGAAGCAGGCTGCATGTTATCTTAGCTCATTGTTGACAGGATGAGAAGATAAATGGTCCCCTTTCAGGTGTGAGATAATTAAAATATTCCTTAAGGATGAGATGAACAGGTGGTGACTTTTTGTTTTCAAAAGCCCAAGCAGGCTACTGCACTGAGGAGGAGTGGTTGGCTTTTTGCCATGTTGCTGGAGAGGCCCTTTGGGCTTCACTGTGCTGAACAAAAGGTGTTTTCTTTCTGATTAGGGGTAAAAACAACATAAAAATCAACTTTGTATGAAGGTTTGATTTGCAACAATGGCAATTGGAAGGCAAAGCAGATTGCTTCTATTGGCAGAATTCCAAGCCTGGTCTAGAAATTTTGTCTCTGCTTAGTAAAAAAACAAGCAGCTTCACACTATGAAACTGATTACGTGTTATAAAGTAATAATTGATATTACTAATACTAAAATTATAGAAGAATTTACATGGTATACCTAATTTGCATTATAAAAATTCAAAACTAGCCATTGTGTATTCAAAAAGTAAAGTTTGCTGTTGGCACTTCATATATATGATATAGCTGGATTAGTTTAGATCACAAGATTGACAGTTAATGTGTTTTACGTGGCAACTGGCCTGCATTTAAATCATGATGGCAATTGACAACATTTTTTCCTGGAAAGTTTGCATAACTGCTTCAGCAAAAGTCCTCAAATTGGATGTGGTCACATGATGACTGCCTAACAATTGGTGTGATCTACAACTGTAATTCTGGGCTCAATTACGGTCATAAGTCGAAGATTTTTTATATGTAGAATGGAGTAAACAGGGTACAATATATACTTCAATTTTTATTTCCTGTTCTGTTATGTCAAGATACAAAAAGCGAGTGGGATAATTCACTTCTCAGGTTGCAATGTGACCCTTCCAATGTAGGCCAGTTGGCTAAATGTTTTATATCAGCAGTCCCCAACCTTTCAGGCTTGGCGGAGGCGGCAGTAGGGGGCGGGAGAGGAGATGGGTTCTCGCCCACCACTTTCACCGCCCAGTTCCCAATGGACTGCAGCCCAGCACTGGGCCACCGATGGGGGTCGGGGACCCTTGTTTTATACATGCCATTCAAGTTCCTGATAGTGTACTCTGTGCCTCACATGAGGCACAGATGAACAATTCCTTTTAAGTGAACTCAGTGTTCAAGCTAGATAGATTTGTGCCTCAAACCATCTTTCAAGCTATTTCTTTATATTCCTTAAAATATAGCATTTACTATGTGTGCAGTTGGAAATAAGCACTTACCTTTATTTTGCAGAATTGTTTGCTCTTTCAAGTGGAAGGAGAGTGCCAATTGACCTTTGATTTCTGTTCAGCCAGAGTTAATTTCCAGGCAAGGTAAGTTTTCCAACAACTTGTCATTGTTAATACCGAAGAGGCTTTGAATGTTGCATACTTTTCATGCAAAATGGTTAAAAACATGTTTTAAAAGCTCATTGTTTTTCTGTTATATACAGTAATTCTTGGCCCAGTGACTGTTCAAAATGACTGCTGAAAATAATAGACTTATGACCCATGTCCAAAATTAAGGTTGTTGCAGTGCCCAGTCATGTGATCAAAATTCGGGCATATGGCAGCCTGCCTGCACTTACGACTGCAGGGGTGCTGTAATTCCCGCCACTTCACCTCCCCTCCCATGCTATTTTGGCCACCCTGCACTGTGGCATTTGGTGGTAGCTCTGGGACTGGTGCTGAAATAGAGTCCTGGGACTTTCAGAAGTCCCAGCCAGCTACCACTGCCCTTCGGCCTCTACTTCAGCCCCAGCACTGTCACTGCTACTGAGAAATACAAGCTCCACATTAGGGTCAGCTACATCGGTACTATTCTCCAAAGCTGCAGTTGCCCTTGGTGCCCTGTGCTTCACAGGTTCTGTTGTGCCTCACTAACCTTCACCATCCCACATCATTTTCCTGTTGTCTATTTTTTCTAATCATCAAATCCATAGATCAAAATTTCATTCGTTTTTCTGTTTCACACATAAAGTCCGAAAGGGGGTTCCAATCAGCATTAGAATTAATCAGTGTCTTTTCTTTAATCAGAGCTGTCAATTTCACCATCTCGGCCAGCTCCATCAACCTTACCATCCATTCTTCTATTGTGGGAAATGTCAGATCCTTCCATCACTGTACATATAAATGTCTCACTGCTGTTATATAGAAACAAAGTTCCATGAGTTTTTTGCAACTGTTTTAAAAAGTTCATCAGAAGGAGTATCTTTGGTTTCAATTGTATATTGGTCTTCAAGAGTTCTGGATTAATGTATTTCAATCCAATTTTTTTAGCTTTTTTGCACATCCATCCAGCATGATAAAAAGTTCCCTCTTGTTCACATTTCCGACATACATTCAAAGTACCTTTATATACTTTAGACACTTTTTTCAGTAACAAATATTACAGCATTTTATGAAAATTCTGTTTAAGATTATAACACAGTCTGAATTTCAGTCCTTGCATCCACGTATTCTCCCATTGTTCCATTTGAATATCACAACCAAAATTTTTAGCCCATTTTATTATACATTCTTTCATATTCATCTTCTGCATCAAATTTTACTAAAAGTTTATACATGTACGAATTGGGGGACAGTGCAGAGCAAAGATGCAGCCACCCAACTTGCTCAGCAGTATTTATGGCTGCAGGGATGCTCCAATTCATTCCACCTATCTCTGCCCCACCCCTGGCTGTGCCCTTTTGGCTGCCCTGTTCAGTAGCAGTAGACTGCAGCAGCGTGGTAGAGCTGAAGGGTTAACGTTTCACAAGATAGGCTCAAGATTCAGAAAGATCTTGATAGACTTGAACAACCAAATGCAATTCAGTGAGGAGAAAAGTAAGGTTTTACACTTAGCCAAGAAAAACCAAATGCACGTGTAGAATAGGTGGTACCTGGCTCAAGAACAGTAACTGTGAAAGGCATCTAGGAATCCTAGTGGACAACCACTTAAGTATGAGCCAGCAGTCTTAGTACAATACGATATGATACAGTACAGTACAATACAGTACAATCTTAGGCTGCATCAACAGAGGGATAGCTTCAAGATTACATGAAGTGATAATACCACTTTATACTGCTTTGACAAGACCACACTTGGAATAGTGCTTCCAGTTTTGGTCGTCACAATATAAAAAAGATGGTGAGACTCTGGAAAATGCAGAGAAGAGCAACAAAGGTGCTGGAGGTTAAAACATATGAAGAACGGTTGCAGGAACTGGGTATGTCTAGTCTGGTGAAAAGAAGGAATAGGGGCGACATGATAGCAATCTTCTGATATCTAAGGGGCTGCCACAAAGAAGAAAAGGGTCAACCTGTTCTCCAAGGCTTCTGAAAGCAAGACAAGAAATAATGGATGGAAACTTACCAAAGAGAGAATCAACCTAGAATTAAGGAGAAATTTCCTAACAGTGAGAACACTAATCAGTGGAACAGCTTGCCTTCAGAAGTTGTGTGTGCTCTATCACTATTAGGAACCTAGGAAGGAATCCTCTGACTCTGCACATTTTTAAATCCATTGAAAATAAATATACCTGAATGGTCTTTCGTTTTTTCAGTCCTGCTGCTTTCTGCTTCATTCAGAAATGTGATTTGGAAGAAGGTGTATGCGATTTAGGAAATGAGGCTTCCAGAGTACCAGAAGGTTCCTTCTGTTTTCCAAGCCCTGGGGCATACACACATACTCCTGCCCTGCTCCTTACCTGGGACTCTGCTTAACAACCTGTGATTCTCACTTAATCATGGCAACGGGGAGTGCTGGGATTGTTGTCACAAGAGAATCAGTGACATGACAGTTCACTTAATGGTCACTTTGTTCAATGACTGAGATTCCAGTCCCAATTGTGGTCATAAATTAAGAACTACCTGTAGATATACGTACAGATTAATTTATTGTATCTGCTTATAGCTGTAATAAACTGATTTGATTTGAAAACTCACTAGGATCCTCAGTGTAATTATAACACAATTTTACTTTTAAAAAGGTATATTAATGCCTTCCTAATAGGCTGTAATAGTAATTCTTCTTAATTCTGTCATTTTGAGTTTTGTTTTCCAAGAGGTAAAGCTTCAATAATTGAGAGTTTGAACTCTGTCAGGACTATTATTGTAGTATTCACTAAAATACTTTTAATTCATTTGTAATGGTTTAAATAGGACCCAACTTCGCATAGAGGTTAAGACACCAGAATAGAAATCAGAAAACTGAATTCTAGTCCCGCCCTAGCACAAAGACAGCTGGGTGACCTTGGGCCAGTCACTCTCAGCATTGCAAACCATTTCTGAAATCTTCCCAAGAAAATTTCAGGCAGTTGCCAGGAGTCAAGACTGACTTGAAGATAGCAAAAAAGAAACTTTACAGAAGATAAACTCATCCTGACAAATTATTTAGGAATTTAACGAAGATACTGGTATTTCAAACCAGTATCCTGTGACCAGCTGCTTCAAGACAGCTTGAGTTGAAGAGGCATTAAGGTTACAACTTAGAGGCCCCCAGTCATTACCAACTTAACTCAAATGTGTCTTTTTCCTGGAACTCCTTTCTCCAAAAGGAGAAAATCCAGAAAGCATCCCTGAATATCAGCTAGTAGTCAGAAGACATGATGAAAAATCTTTAATTTCCCAACACATGGGCAGATTTAACCATAGTTTCAACTGGAAAACTTGACGATCCTAGACCAAACCCAGTGTTTTTGTTGGAGGATGTTATATAGATGATCTGTTTCCTTTTTCTGCTGTCCAGGGTTGCTGCAGTGTGTTTGTGTTCATCTAAATAGAGTTCTTACACAACAGAATTAAGAACTAGACGAGCACACACTGGTATGAGATGACTTTTAGCAAAGCCATTTTCCTGTAAATGTAATTCTTCAAAGATATTGCAAGTTGACAAGACACTGTAACCAACATATGAAACCCTGAAATACTTGGATAAATTCCTGGTTTATTTTGGCTACAGAAGAAATCCCTTGTGGCTGCTTGATTGTGATATGTATATAACTTGATTTGCTACCACCAATTTTCTTCAGAGTCAACATCTCTTCCTAAGCTCTAGTTCTTTGTTGAGTGTGTAAGAACAGGTTACAGTTTGTCTGTTACAGTTTGTAGTAAGGATTTGGGGAACGGACAAATGTAATTATTTGCTAGACATAAAAAAGTAATGGGCTTGACACTTTGTTAAGAGAATTCTTAAAGCTTGTGTGATCCTACTGTTGTCCTTTACCATTTTCAGAAATTATTCAGTAAACACATTTCCCTTATTACAGAGGGACAGCCATTAATGTTGGTTAAATTTTCTCTGTTGACAGATTAAAGTGAAAGGATTTATAAGAGATGTCAAAAACAAATAAATCAAAATCAGGGTCCCGTTCTTCTCGCTCAAGATCTGGGTCTCGGTCTCGGTCTCGGTCTTTCTCAAAGTCTCGGTCTCGGTCTAGATCAGTTTCACGATCAAGGAAACGAAGGCTCAGGTCAGTATTTTGATGTTGTCTCTGGGGTTGTCAGATTTTTACCAACAAATGCTTCACCTTCAGATCCTCATATGAAAAGAATGTCTACTGTATTACAACTGCATGTCAGAAGTTGTATTTCAATAATTCTATCAAAATGATTCTTGATCGTTCATGAAAAAAAAGCTTCATTAAAACCTGTACTTTCCATGTTGGGAAAGGATTCTTTTGGGAGGTAGTTTTTGGTCACTGGCAAGTATTTGCTTTTCTTGTTCTTTTGTTGTTGAGGAATGCTATAAATTATAAGAAAGCATTTCCTGTTCTGTAAATTGACAGATAAAATGAGGTTGGGTTTTATGGTCAGACCCTTCCCCTGTTCAAGAGCAAAGAGTAGCTGCAGTATGTGCAAATGTTTTAACTGATTTCCCTTCAAAATCTTCAAGTTTTTACTTTTTAAGACCCTGCAAGTAGAAAAGTTTAATACAGATAGAAAACTAGTGATTTCAGTTTCCTGATCTGAATATTGTGGTGTTGCTGGTAACTAGATTCCCAAAAGCAAGAGATAATTTTTATGTGCTTTTCTGATTCCATATTGAAGCTTGGACTCTTATATAAAAAGGAATAGTTGTTCAGATAATCCCAGATAGCTGCTTAGGGATATGCCTTGCCTGTTTATGTGGTTGCTCTGCTTTTCAGAAACCACCTAGTCTCCAAACAGATTTCTTTTTCTTGACTTCCTGTTATATTTAATTAAACGTTTAAATAATTGAAAATATTCTGTGTTTTGTTAGGCTACAGACACAGGTAATTGTTAATAATTAGAAACGCGTGGGAAAGGCAACTGTATCATGCAGTGAAACTGAAGGGCTTTCCTTCCAGAGGGCAAAATCACTAGGAACATCTGTCTAAGGCTGGGAATATGCAGCAATATTCAGAAAAGCAAATGGAAACAGATTCTTTGTGCAAAATGTCTCTGGAAGTGAAAACCTGTTGGAGAAATGTTTGTTTTGTGAATTATTTGATTAAAGAAGCAAAATGGAAAAAGCTGGCATGTACAAATCATTTGGGAAAAATTTAGCAATCTCTCAGAGGTAGGATTCATTTCTTCAGGATAGTGGCTGCGGATCATAATCCTTTGGCAGAGGAAAAAGCTGTAGCAGCTGTTTGCTTTCAGTGACTCGGTTGGGAAAATTGGCTGGATTGTATTTGTGTCTCTCTCTGGAGAGTTTATATTTTCTTCAACTTGACAGTCTGTTTAGTTCATGGTATGAGTCAGTCATTTGCCTCTCTTTTCATTCCCCCAACTTTGTGGAGTGATCTGAGCCCATGTGGTTTTAAATCTTATTGTTGATTTTTTGGATCAAACAAAACCCTCTTTACTGTTGTACAACTTGGGTTGCATTCCATGTTACCGTGTCTTTGAAAATGATTTTTTGTGAACAGCCTCCAGGCAACTGGTCCTCAATAATTGTTAACCTAACCGCTTGGGGACCGGCTCTTGTGTGGGCTGATTAGTTCTTTTAGAACTACCGTTAATTGGCTTGCTTTCACTGCGTGCACTAGGCTGTGTGTCTGTTTCTTCTTTCTTATGTTCCTGAAACTGTTTGCGAATGAGACAGTATCCCAGGTAAGTTGGTCTCTTTCTTATTTTTATCAGGGAGGAAAGTGTATTGTATTGCTAGACAGCAGTGACTTTTTATGTTGACCTACACCCTTATAGCAATGCTGCAAGGTATGTTAGGCTGAGTATATATGTTCCAAAGTCAGGATCTGGATTTTCCTAATCATAGTCTTGGCCTTTGACTTTCTAAGGTGATATTACCTACACTTTTTTTTCAACAAAATCAAACAGACTTGCTCAAAACATTACACATGTTACAAAATATATCTCCGGTGTTATTTGATTTTCCTATATAATCTAACATAGATATCATCTTCTATAACTGTGACTTAAAAGACAGTGGCTTTATAGTAGGTTTCAACTTTTTTTTTACTAGAGTGATGAAGTTCAAACAGTTCTGCTCATTTTTTATATGTGATTTCTCTGTTTTCAGGTTTTAATGTACAGGTTTCATCCAATCCCTGCCAGGTTTGTTCTCAACAGGAGTTTTAGAAGACTGATAGTCTTTTGAGGTAGGCTAGGTCAGGAAAGAGGCACCACAAAAATTACTGGAATTATCCTATAGGTTGTAATAACAAAATCCTGAGACCCTGACAGAGTTACCCTCTGCCTTCTCAAGAGTGAATCAAGACAGGATTATCTTGAGATTCTTTCCCATCCCTTCCTCTTTCCTAGGGCCAAACTCCTTTATTCTTGCATTCTTGCATACTCCTAACAAAGATAAATGCATTGTAGTTGATTTTTAGCAGTATTCCAGTAATTGAGGGGTTGCTACAAAGAAGAGCACCAGAGGGCAGGACAAGAAACAATGATTGGAAATTGATCAAAGAGAGAAGCAACCTGGAATTGAGGAGAAACTTCCTGACAGTGAGGACTTGTCACTTGTCTGAGATGGTATAGGGTCTCCTGCTTGAGCAGGGGGCTGGACTAGAAGACCTCCAAGGTCCCTTCCAGCTCCTATTTCTATTTCTATTCTCAGTATCCGTGTATCTTAGTAATGTTTTTGTAGGAAAATCAAAGCAATGCAATAACCATTTTTTTCTTCTAGCTGGTAAATTCTTAATGTTAGCTTTTTAGTAAAGAGGATTATTTTGAGAAATTCTAGAAAGGGAATCTTTATCCTGTCAAGCAAGAAGGAATAGGTTTTTTGAATTACATTGAAAAGTATTATGTATATTTACCAAATACCTTTTTTCCCCTCAGTTCTAGGTCCCGTTCAAGATCATATTCTCCATCTCATAACAGGGAGAGGAACCATCAACGAATATACCAGAACCGGGATTTTCGAGGTCATAACAGAGGCTATCGGAGACCCTATTACTTCCGTGGAAGGAATAGAGGGTTCTACCCGTGGGGCCAATATAATCGAGGTGGTTATGGAAATTACAGGTCTAATTGGCAAAACTATCGCCAAACATACAGCCCTCGAAGGGGGCGTTCACGTTCTCGGTCACCAAAGAGGAGATCTCCCTCTCCAAGATCCCGAAGTCATTCTCGAAACTCTGACAAATCATCGTCTGATCGTTCAAGAAGGTCTTCATCATCTCGGTCATCTTCTAATCATAGCAGAGCTGGTTCCTCCAAACGTTGGTCGTTAAAGGAAAAGAAGTCTTCTAAGGAGGCTCGAGGGTCCCAAGGTGCTGGGGACAACCAAGGGGATGACTCCAAGGAACAGCCCTTCTCAGGAGGAACTGCCCAGGATGTCAAGTCTTCAGAGGGGTCAAAACCCTGGCAAGATGTGGGAACCTATGGCACCAGCGCAGCCTCAAGGGCCTCTGCCCTGACAGAGTTGAGTCCCAAAGAGCGTAGCCCAGCGCTAAAGAGCCCTCTCCAATCAGTCGTAGTCAGGCGCCGATCGCCCAGGCCAAGCCCACTTCAGAAGCCCAGTCCGACATCTTCCAATCCTTCCCAGCTGGGCTCAGCTCTGCAGAGCGGCAGTTCCTTTCAGGCAGGCTCACATCAGTTTGAGCATGGTTTAGCCAGCCTGAGCCCAACCAGGAAGAGCCCAGTATGCAAAAGCCCCACAACAATCAGCTCCATTTATGGGGCATCTCAGAAGGAGGAAATAGGGGCAGCCTTTTCCAAGAGGCAAGTGGTCTTAATTCATGGAATTGATTAATTGTTCCTGTTTGGGTTGGAAGCTGGGTGCATAGTTTAGCTGCTAAAAATAATGGAGGTTAATGGAATGATTGCCTTTCTTCAAGGTGGCTATAGAATAAATAAGTTGCTCTTGGATACTGCTTGCATGGAATTGGATCCAGACTAAACTTGCTGCTATATGAGATTTAAATCATAATGAAGAGCACTTTATATTATTTTAATAAGCTGTACCTAAACCAGGCTTAGTTTGGATCTCAATCCATTTCATGAAAAAGTAACTAAATTAAATTAGGAGAAATAAAAGAGCTATTTTGGGAAACTATTCCACATCCTGAATGCATATTTTACTTGGGTAATTTTAAAAACAGGTAACCCTCAACTTAGAATTATTAGTTTAGTGGCTGTTCGAAATAACAATGGCAGTGATTTACAACAGATCCTCACATTTCTTATGACTGTTGCAGGATCCCCCATATGGTCACGTGATCAAAATTGATAACTTGGCAACTGGCATGTATCTACCAATGGTTGCAGAGTCCTGGGGGGTGTGTGTGTGTGTGTAAAGGTCATGTGATCATTATTTGGGATAATTATCACTTGGCTTCTGACAAGCAAAGTCAATGGGGGAAAAGCCAGATTTACTTAATAACTGCATGATTTGCAAACAACCATATCAGAAGTTGTAAAATCGGGCAAGACTCACCTAACAATAGAAATTCTGGTCTCAATTGTGGTATAATTATATACCACAATTACTATATTACTAGTCGCATAAATAGCTGGAGGCGTTTTTTGGTTAAAAATTAATTGAATATCAGTAATGTCACATTTCAGATTCAAAGCCTTAAAATTAATATTTACAAATATTTTAAAATAACCTTACATATATTTCATGCATTTTCCAGGATTCTGAAACAATCCAGCATGACTGAGCTTCGGTTTCTGTAGTTTCCCTTGTAAAACTGATTTTAAATTTACCAATTCCCTGTTCTCTCCTCGTGAATGGAGGTTTTATTACACTACGTTTAGCAAAAAGCCAGCTTGATATTGGAATTTGGTTTTTGCCTGAGTGGACTAGCAAATTCTTGAGTTTGGAATGAGTTGGTAATGAAAATTATGAACAGGGGAACCAAGGAAACCTAAAATCCAAGCTTTTTGTGAAACCCAACCTGTGGCATTGTCCAAACTAATTGAAACGGACCAATCTCACCTGTGCTTTAATGCTAGGTAGGCCTAGTAGAAGAAACTTCAGGTTTGTATTTTCTGTGTGGCCAACTGCCTTGGCGACACTAAAGCTTCTGTTTTAGATTAAAACTCAGTTCATGGCTTTATACAATACAAATTATACATTAGAGTGGCTAATGGGGAAACCAAATTATAACTTGATGTTTACTACCACTAATCCTAATGAAAGTTAACCACATTTTCTTTCAGACTTTACAAAGCGAAGAATGAGTAATTGAAAAGAGAAGCGAAAGCTTCTGAATTTGGGAGCAGTGTCGGAGGGAGGGTCCATAATCCCAAGGCTTGTCTAGGTTCAGTGTTATACATTTAATTTAAGGGTTAGCATTCTGAATTTGGGAAACAAAATAAAGATCTAGAAAACATCCCTATATCACCAAAGGGGTATTTATTTTAAATGTAAAAACATGGATTTTTAGCACAAAAATGCATAAGTTTTAGCACTTTCTCGGTTGCTGTTATTTTTAGAATTGGACAGATTTTTAACCATGAATAGAAGGCAGTTCATTAGGATTCTTGTTGAGCTTTCCTGGAGGATTTAAATGCTTAATGTATATCTGAGTGAAAAAGCTTTGTGCTCCATAGGACAAAATCCTGAAGAGAAATGGCATAAAACTCTGGGCAATGCAAATTTAGGAAGAATTAACCTGCCCATTTCCCCCTTTCATTATTGGGGATTGAATGGCAGGGCATAGTTGTCATTTAACTAATTATTGCATGAAGGTATTTTTCTCCTAAATATATAATAACAATAGCTTACTTAAAAAGATTTGATAATAGCAGTAGCACTTAGATGTATATACTGCTCCATAGTGCTTTACAACACTGAGCTGTTCACAGAGCAATTATTTAGAATATAAATTGTGCGATGCAGCTGTATGGCCATTAATTAGGCCACTGCTGTCCAATGGGGAAAATTTTGTGTTCTTTGCAGGAAAAGCTGATTTTTAGACATTGCTGGAATATTATTAGAGCTCCATTAGGGGTTGCTTTCACAGCTATCATTTATTTGTTGCTATGTGGCAACACCAGATTTGGTGATCTAAGGCAGAGTAAAATTTGAATAGACTGATGGCTTATGTTCATAATAAGGGGAATAACAGGAATATATTCCCTTAGTTTACCGTGTTAAAGGTATATTTTAAACTTAGATTTTTCTTTTCTGAGAGTGTTCTAAAATGGCTTAAACTAAATCTAGGATACATGGATACAAGAGTTGTTAAAATTTGCATAACCTAGGAATGTCTTTAGAGCAGGTGGGAGGAGATTGGTCACAATTTAAATAGAAATCTGCAGACATATTATTTTGGATTTTTTTTGGTATTATAAACATTGTAGAAAATAGTTTCCTCAATTTTTAAAACAAGGGAAAGAACTGTATTGAATTTCTGAATGCACATTTTAACAGTGTTGCATCTTTAATCATCCATTATTGCAAATAAGGTAGATTTCAGAACATTGCTAGAATCATAGTTCAGAAGCAGAACCTTTCTGGTATGCTTTCAGAAGCATTTGGCAAGATATTTGAAACAGTGCTCACAGTATTTGTCATCCTCTGGGATCCATTCTTGGGCTTAATTTCTAGCAAGTATCAATAACTGTTCAAAAGTCAACTTGTACATCCAGTAAAAATTAAATAATGAAAGTGGCAGTTGTGATGAACATCCTTGGGCAGAAACATTATTTGCATGGTTTAAAAATAACAGCCATGTTATGGAAACATCCATATTAATACACGGATGTTAATTTTAGCTGATTTGGTAATCTTGCAGCTAGATCTGTTTTGAATTCCACCTCTGAACATTAAATTGTTTTTAGAGCTAGATGCAATAATCACTGGTATCAAATTAAATCATCCGATCTGGTTAAAAATTGCCATTCTTGATAAGTGTTCATTTCCTCCCAACCAATTAAGTATTTTCCCCATTAACGTTTTTGCTTTTATTTGTGTTTTGAATTGTCTGTAGCTTCCATAGGAGACATGCCTTCAAATATTTGAAGTAGCTTTTGAGCCTTTTATTTCCATTGTGTGTTACTTAAAAGCACAGCAGTCCAAAGTGAAAATGTTGATGGGTTAATTCTTCAGAAACAGGTTTGTAAATGAATACACAGGTTAGGTAAGATATTTTACATATTTTCTGCCTTCTAGCTGTGGCAAAAGATTCTAGAAAGATTGCCATTTTATCACTGTTGCTAAGGTATTTGTTCCCAGGTTCTGTGACTTGCTAATCAGGTGTTAAACAATGCAAAAGAAGCTAACTAAACATGGGCCACACATCATGAAACGGTCTTTTCCAGATGGCTTGATTAGATCCTACAGGAATAACTGCCTGAAATATTCCCTCTCTTTACTCATAGGTACCTGGAAGAACAAAAAGCAGAGAATGGGAAGGACAAAGAGCAGAAACTGATGAATGTAGAAAAGGACAAAATGAAAGAGAAGGGAAGCTTTTCTGAGATGGGATTAGCGGATGGTAAAACAAAGTTAGATCCTTACACCTCTAAGGCCGATACGGAAAAGATGCATCGTGGGAATCAGTCCCCAAAGCGCTATAAAGTTCGAGATGATTTTGAAAAGAAAATGGCCGAGTTCCACAAGGAGGCCCACTATGGCAAAGAGGAGGCAGAGGAGCCAGAAAAGAAAGTTAAGGGCAAAGGACGGAAGGAATCCAATATGGATGAGGATGAGGACGAGGAGCCCAAGTTTGTGAAGACAGCGCCTGCTTCCAGCAGAAGCCAGGACGAGGATCGGCCAGGCAAATGGGAAGGCCTGGTTTATTTACCAGCAGCCAAGGAAAAGCAGAGGAAAGCAGAAGAGATGGCCGAGGAGTCCTATGCTGAGCCCTCCAAGAAAGACGAGAGGCAGGCGGCCAAAAGAGCAGAAGCTGGGCACCGAGGGTTTGTTCCAGAGAAGAATTTTCGAGTCACCACCTACAAAGCAGGCCAGGAAAAAATGGCGACCTCTCCCCCACCCCGAAAGGCCCCAGAGAGCAGAGAGAAGCCGAGCATGCGGGGGGAGGGCCTGGCCACTGGCAAATCCTCCTTTTCCATTACTCGTGAAACCCAAGTCAATCTTCGAATGGATTCTTTTGATGAGGATCTTGCTCGGTGAGGCATTCGGCATGTCTGGAGGAAGGAAAAGGGAGGTTGGGGAAAATGAAGGCCTATTCTATTCCCATTAGTTGCACATTAGTTGAGTGGGGAAGGAGAAGAAAAAATACATAAATTTATATATTTTGTTGTAGGACCTCTGCTTATTCAGCAGTCTCCATTGAGATCAATTCTGACTGTCATCCAACATCTTAGTGAAAAACACATACTATAGTTACACACACACACACACACACACACACACACACACACAGGGTTCCTTTCTTCACATAATGATTGCTTAACTTGCCATTTTATACTAAAGCAACATAGTGTTTGCTGCCCACTGAAACATTGCTTGTGGCTCGGTGGGTAGCATTTTGTCCCTAAGAGCTGTGAAATGAAAGCCATTCCCATTCCTCTCTTCTTGAAGCTGGACTACAGTGAGAAAAATGATATTGGTATGGATCTAGATTTGGAGAAAATAATATCAGAAGAATAATTCTCTAAAGCGGGATATACCATAATCTCTTGACTTTTAGGGTGCCATATTTTACATCACTATGATTTCCAGTCTGGAGGTGGCCTTCTGTGGCAGCTATAACCATTCATACATGATCTTTCTCATGTGTCTTTACAGCCCAAGTGGGATTTTGGCACAGGAGCGCAAGTTATGTCGTGATTTGGTGCACAGCAATAAAAAGGAACAAGAGTTCCGTTCCATTTTCCATCACATCCAGTCAGCCCAGTCTCAGCGAAGTCCCTCAGAGCTCTTTGCCCAGCACATAGTGACCATTGTCCATCATGTGAAAGGTAAGTTCCCTGGGCTTTTAAGCCAGCCTGGCACTGCTGCTTTCTCAGAAATCAGTGCAGACTTCTGTATGTTTCTTTTCAGTAGAGCAAATGGGGAAATGCTTCCATATGGAAGATGCAGTGAATTCTGCAACGAGCAGGAGATTGGATTGATAACTGCCTTGGGCAATGGGTTGGACTAGAAGACCTCCACGGTCCCTTCCAGCCCTATGATTTATTCCTATATTGTTTTATAAAAAGTATTTTTGAAAGATTCTGGAACAATTTCTTCATTTTACCTCTTAGCTGATTTTGATTCAGTTCTAGTTAAACTTCTATTTGTCTCTTCTAAGATGAATCAAACAGAAATAAATTAACCCAAATCATTTTATCTGTTCCTGATTCTGGCAAATTATTTATGTTTTCATATATCAGTATTCTAGATAGCATTCACGGAGTAGTTTAGGGTATTATAAACTCCAGGGAGGCTGTTTTGAAGAGAAGGTCCGCAGTTGTTGATTGCTGGCCCTGCATCCCAGTCTCTCGGATGAGGGAGCTTTATGCATCATTCTGAGATGAGCACATGGAATGATACAGTTCTGTTTGAAAGAGATGGAAAATATCTGTCAATGAAGCTATAAAAAGCTTGTATGTTGAAACCAGTATTTTGAATGGTACCCATAAACCTACAGGAAGCCAATGCAGCATCTATAAAACCAGAGTTACTCATCTGCCAGCTGTAGGCAGCCACCTTTTGTGCTAATTGAATTTTCCCAATAGTCTTTAAAGTCAGCCCCATATAAAATTACTACTAGCTTTGAGCCAATAGGAAAGTGTAGCTATTTGTACTCAAAGTGGAAACATGTATTGAATCTGGGCCTAAAGGAAGCTCTGCCTTTTCCTGGACCCATGCAGTGGCTGGGTGGTACTGACAGATACAGGGAATGTGCCTACCCCAGAAACTAAACAGCTTCACATTCCTAGACATGTTACTGCGCAGGACCTTTGTGAACAATTGGTAAAAACATTGTCACGAGGAGAAGAAAAGTCCTCCCCCAAAGTATCTTTATTGGTGACTGAGAACATGTGTAGCCCTGAAGATGCACACTGCAGGATTTTGGAGCCTTGCTATTGGATTGCAGCAACCTTATTTAGGCAACACAATAATTTATAGGGGGACTAGGCTGCCTGGAGAAAATAGTTAACTGGACTGTAGCCCATGGAGCTAAGAGAAAGAAACTTTTCTCCACATATGGCTTAGAATATTGTCTACTTCCTGTTCTTTCCACTTCTTTGTCTGCTTCCACCTAAGCAGTGAAAAAATGGATTAAAATGTCTGAAACTCACTTGTCTGGAATAAAAAGTCTAGGAGCAGGATAGTTATGAAAGTGAAGAGTGGCATGGAACGCTCCTTATTTTTCAGGAGAGTCCTGCTCCAGCTCACGCTCAGTAGCATCAGATGGCTTTAGTGCCAGGAAAAGCTTCCAGTTAAAAGACTTTAATACGTCTAAGCAATGAGGTGGATCCTCTCCTCTTTCTGTCTTTACCCCCTCTTCACTTCTCTACTGTTTGCTTCTTGAATCTGTTGCAGAGCCCACTTTTATCTTGTCCTAAAGTCTATATACAATATTAACAATATGGTGTTTCCTCATCGCAAATCAACAGAGCATCACTTTGGGTCTTCAGGAATGACGTTGAATGAGCGCTTTACAAAATACCTAAAGCGGGCAGAGCAGGAGTCGGCTAAGAACAAAAGCCCTGAAATCCACAGGTAAGTGGAACTTGGCATGAAAGCAGAGCAGGGTCAAGTGGGAGAACCGAGGGTCTTATGCTGAAGTGGAACTTTAGAATATGACAAACATAGGAAGAGATATTGCAGGGGCTTAAGGCTTGAATTAGAGCTGGACATAAATAGCCTTTTAAAAGGTGCAGAACTGGGTGCAGGATTTCCCTGGATTTTTACAGAGAAAGGAAAATAATCAGGAGATCTTGGGTTTATTGGCAGCGTGGGAAACTCAGGAATCTGCAGACAAGAGAGGACCGTGTATACAGTACTCCATATTCATATATAGCATTCAGCAACCTCATAAATGAAAGAAGCCCAAGTTCAGCCTATGAAAAATGATCTGACATTCTCTTTTCTTTTGAAATAATTTCTAAAACAAAATTTCATTCATCAAAAATAATAAGAAATGGTAGAAAAATGCAGGAGAATTTCTATGCCTGGTATTTGATTTTAATTTACAGCTGAAAATCATGAAGGGGCACGGCCAAATCAGCTTGCTCAGTATTAGGTAGCTGATCAGGAGCAAGCCCTGCTTGACTGAAGGAGCGGGGGGGGGGATTATGCTTGTATGGGCAGATGCATTTCTACCTGGCCTCCTCCTCCTCCCAGCCCCAACATCTCATAGGTTAAGACTCTTAACAGATTGACCCAAAAAGGCAAGAGTGCTGAAACTGGATTTAAGTTCCTGAACATTTAACAGGATGAATAGCATTCCCATAAGTTGAGACATGTTTCCTCAGTGCTAAGGACCAAAAGCAAACGGAGATTTCAAGGAAGCCCAATTCTGTTAGATTGCTCCATGCTCTGTGTTTATGAGCTTTGCAGCATTGCAAGAGAATTCGCAATATTTATCTCAACACAATCCTTGCCTTACCGCAGGATTAGCAATGGTAGCTTCTCCAAGGCCACGAGGGGTCTCACTATCAGTGTCCCAGCATACCATCCAGGGTTAGGTAGCATAATAAGAGCTTATTTATTTATTACAATCATTTGTATCCACCTGTTACAAGAGGCCAGGCGGTTCAATAAGTCAAACATCATAAGAGGTCATAAGGCTGAAGCTCATTCCAGCAAGACCCAGTGGCTGTAGACCGTCCAGTTCCAGAGACTGACACGCTCTGGCCCTTTCCCAGATGGATCTAGTGCCTAGTTTGGGGGAAGGAGGTAAGGGAAACGGACTCGCCTCTTGCTCAAGGAGTGGTAGCAGCTGCGACCAAGAAAGCTTTTGCCCAGATTCATCCGTTTCTTGGGTTATATGGCTCTGTTTACAGTCACTTATGGGATATCTTGGGTCTGGATTACAGGCAGTCCTCAACGTACAACAGTTTATTTAGTGACCATTCAAAGTTACTGAAAAAAGTAACTTATGAAAAAAGTGATTTATGACATCTTTTCACATTTATGACCATTGCAGCATCCCATGGTCATGTGATCAAAACCCAGATGCTTGACAACTGATGGTTGCAATGTCCTGGGGTGATGTGATCACCTTTTGCAACTTTCTAGCAAGCAAAGTCCATGGGGAAGCCAGATTCACTTAACAAATGTGTCACTAAGTTAACAACTGCAATGATTCACTTAATTGTCTCGCTTAGCAACTGAAGTGTTGGGCTCAGTTGTGGTCATAGGTCAAGGACTACCTGTACTCTAGTGCACTTTACAGAGAGCTGTCCTTGAAGACTAGCTCAACTGGTCCAAAATGTGGTGGCAAAAGCAGTTGTGGTCCCACCTGCTTTGTCCATGTGGTGTTGCTCCTTCTCAAGCTGCCTGGGTTGCCACTGGGCTTCCAGATGCAGTTGATGGTGCTAGTGGTCATCTGTAAGCCTTCTTGGTGTAGAGCTTGGCCCATCTGCAGGTCCCCCTGTCTGCAGTTGTGCCTGCCTGTCCAATAAGATTGGCCTGCATCGCTTCCCATCCATCCAATGAGGATGTCTGCTAGGGTGCAGATGGTGTGCCTCCTGTGTTGTTTTTCCTGCCCTTTGGAACAGCCTGTATCTGACATCTGTCCAGCCCTGACCCTGCCTGATTCATTCCACAGGCATTGGGCCAGAGGGTTTTTTCTTTTACAAACTCATAAAGCTACTAGTAAAGGAGAATATTTGTAGCTCAGAGTTGAACCCCTCACTCATAAAGCTATCCACCCATACAATGAGTCCTGGTGGTGTATGGTAAGCACTGGCATAAGGTACAATTTTTAAAATCCATATGTTGTTTTAAAAAAACAGCCATTAAAAACAAACGTGCAGGATCCCACCACCCTCTCTAACCCAAGGCTGAAGAAAGAGCCAAATTTTCAGAGCTCTTTTGAGCACAGCCAGAGTTGAGGCACCTTGGAGGGCTGCTGTTCCAGAACGCAGGTGGTGACAGACAAGACAGCCTTCTTAGGTCTTATCAGGTGATGCTAGTAGGCTAGAGCCATATTTTGTGTAACCACCTCTGGATTGTGCTGCTTGTGGTAGTTTCTTCCCCTGGTGAAGAAGTCATTTTTATTCTCTTTGTTGTATTGTTTTGAACCATTGTAAGCCATTTGGGAATATGCATCAGTGGGCAACTATAGCAATGGAAAAAGAAATAAGGACTCCCTCCCACCAAGACCCAACATAGTGATCTTAATGAAAATGCAGTTAAAATCAAAGAAATACACAGTGAAAATCAAGTAATTAAAACTAGACAGCCTCCCAACTTTCTGGAGAGCTGTAACAGATAAGATAGAGACAGGCAATTTCCTTAAAACTGCTGAAAAATAGTCTGAAGAAAGCAGTCTCAGCCTTTTTAAGAGTGAAAAGGGAGTTGTTTACCTCTGAGATGACTTTATTCCCAGTCTTAAAATCTTCCAAAACACTAATAAGAGGGTGAAACTGACCAAGTTTATTCATAATTTGAACATCAGAAAAGACATTTTTTGGTGTGTTTCTTAATCATTGCTTGCCTTTCTGTGTTTAGGAGGATAGACATTTCTCCAAGTTCTTTTAGAAAACATGGATTCTCACAAGAGGAGATCAAAAGTTCCAAAGAGGCCAGCTACAAGGTGAATCAATACTTTTGATTGGTGCTCATCTGTGTGCTTTGGGCATGAACTTTGGGTTTTTTTAAAAAAAGTGATTTTTTTTAATTTAACTTGCTCTCTACTTAAGTTTGTGTTTTTCTTTCAAGGATGGGCATAATTCTAAAAATGAACTACAAAGGGTTAATTTTTATTAAAAAAAATGTATCAACAACCTTTGTGAAGTGGTTAGAAATATGGTAAATGACCACAAAATCAATTGAGGTTGAGCTTGAGACAAAAAGTGGATTTTTGGAAACAAGTGACCTTGATGATGGAAGAGACTTTTTGTGATATTTTGATGCTTGTAAGTATAACTAAATCACTTGTCTTACCCGTGATATTTTCCAACCATGTTTTCAAAAAGACATGCATGTCAGAAAGAGGAAATTAAGTCAAATTGTAAATAAGCCGAATCAAAGGACATTTTTTGCTAATGTGTCATTTCCTGTTGAATTCTATTAGCTTATTTTAAAATGATGTTGAAAATGGAAGGTTTTTAAATATGCACAGTGAAATTTCAGTAGGCCCCTTATTTTAATATTACTATTTATAATTTTTAAACGAGTATTTCATCTTTAAGCATTGTCTCTTCACCTTCATGCAAGTTTGTTTTAAAGTATTTTAACAATGCTGTGAAACTGTTTACTTTCCTATCATGCCTGTGTTCTCTGTTTATCAAAACACTTGTTGCTTCTGAAAGACAATAGATGAGCTCCGATGGTGAACGCAAAGTTATGTATGTGCATGTGGACACATGAATAGGGACATTCTTCTGATTTGCAAACAAGAGCTTCTTAGCTCTGTGAGAAATGGAATGGATTGAATAATTGCTACATCTCCAGGTTTGGATGGTGATACTTGGTGACAAATCAGTTTCCACTGTGGTAATAAAGTCGTCTTTGTCTTCTGAACTGCAAAGGGTTGTTCTTCACCTGTGGAATGCACAAGCACAAATAAAATTCTTCCAAGAACAAGTGCCAATTTCTGCTGTAATTGAGCTATCCTATATTTTTACCAGGAAGGGTACTATAGATTTGTGTAAGTACTGCTTTAACAGACAGCTGCTAACGCTTCTCATTGCAGTTAAGGGAACAGTTCTTTGGCCTGTTTTTGTGTGGTCTTGCCTTGTGCCAGGCTGGAAACTGCTGAATTGGGTCAAGGCCCTGCATGAATCAACTGTTTCACTAATAACCAACAAGACTTGTACAGATACAAAATGATTTCTCGAATGAATAATTGCAAAGCTTCGTATGAAGGCTCAACTTTGCCATAAAATTTAGTTTTCTGAATATAATATTTTCTCTGGTTCGTACTTATTCCTTTTTCCTTTTCTGCTCTTTCAATCTCCAAGGATATCTGAAGGTTATCTGCAGTTCTGTTTATTATGCAGGTGCTAAAAAACATAATAATTCAGAAGCAGCAGTTAGTTGCAGTTATTTGTATATTTATTGTACTTTTAAAGTTCAGCGTTCCAAAGAAGTCATATTTTCAATAGCAAATAGGTTTGGCAAGGAGCAAGAAGGAAGCAAGGAAAGGGAGGAGAAACATAGTCTGTGGCTGAGCAGTTGAAGCAGGACCTTGGGTTCCTATGGGCCGATGAGAGCATGAAGCTGTGGAAAAGGCCCAGGCATTAAGAGTTTGCCTGGGTCCAAACTGCTTTCTCCTTCGTTTAGTCTCCATCAACAGAAGTCTTTTCAGGCCTGTTTGTGTGTGTATGTGTGCTTGATGTGAGTTTCATGTTTACAGTGCACATATCTAAGTTTAAGTGATGATTCTTAGCAAGTCTTCAAAATGCATAGGTGTTGGAAGGAGAGTGGACAAAAATGAGGACTTCTTGGGTTGCTCCTACATATAAATTCTTTCCTACATCAATCCAGGGTGAAAATTTTCTGCGAAGCTTCTGAGGCTGAATTGCAGCTGGATGCTTCCTTTTCATGTTTTCTCTCAATATCCACAGCCAGGCTTCCCATTCTTGGGGAAGGTATCCTTTTTTAGGAATAAGGGGATTTCATAGTTTTTAAGTCAATTTCCTGCAGCATATGACAAGTATTTTTCCCCTGCCCCAAATAGAAGTTGATAGCTTTTGGTTTTATTTAGTGATTGTGCCCTTGAGGTTGCACATAAGGGTCTTGGCTTTGGCTGAGTTTCTCTCTCATTTTACCTGGTTTAATAACTTAGCCAAGACTCTTCTGTACTCTGGCTGGGAGGGAAACGCATGCAGAAAGAGTGGGAGAGTTTCCATGTTTTCAGACAATTTGTTTTTGGACAGCAACATAATGTGTGTTATCCTTGGTGGTTCCTGTCCTAAATAAGATCAACACTGCATCTGTGAAGAAACTGCTAAAGGCTCAGTTTAAAGTCCTGTCCTTGCTGTGTTTTTTCTTCCAGACTGAGAGCAAATACAAAGATGATCCAGTTGACCTGCGCCTTGATATTGAAAGACGTAAAAAACATAAGGAGAAAGATAAGCGAGGAAAGTCAAGAGAATCGGTGGAGTCCAGGCCTTCCAGTCATTCAAGAGAACGATCAGCAGAGAAAACAGAGAGGCCTCACAAAGGCTCCAAAAAGAAGTACGTGAGAAAAGGGGAGCACATATCCCCATGTTATGCTTCTTTCCTTTCCTTTTTATTGAAATGGATTAGTAACGAGGTTAGTCTTTCCCAGCCTGCATGTTCTCAAGATGTGTGGACCTGAATTTCTAGAATGTCTCAGTCAAGAGGAACATTGAACAATCTGATGCCCCTGTAGTGCAGGCCTGCTCTGTTGGATCCAGCTGCCACCTCATACAAGCCGGAAGGGGCACACTTTGTTCTCTGGGGAGGCTGTTTTTTAGGAATAATTTTAATTACAAGTTTCAAGACACCAGAATGTCAAAAGTAACCTCAATATTTGTGATTTGGTTCTATTCCCCATTAAGGGGAAGATGAGGCTCTCAAGTTGCCAGGATTTATGAGATCTAACTCAGCACCGTCTCCCTGCTCCAACTTGCTAACAGACTGGAGCAGTTCACATATTGTTCCAGGAAGGGCCTGGAGAGATCGATCAGATTTGGCCTTGTGCAGACTTTTTGCCTACTCAGACCCCCTTTACCATGGAGGTATATTGACAATGTTATCACTTTCCCTTGTCCCTTGTTAAAATGGAAAATGAATCACTCCATTTTTGGGCGGGGAGAATTTTGATATTGAAGGATATATAAAGACAAAGTAACAGGTTACCTCAGCACAATATGTGCCTTTTTTACTTTAACAGCTGCTTCACTGAAATCAGCTTTGCAGTCATACAGAAATTGAATTCAGCCTTTGAAGAGCTGCTTTCAAGAGAAACTAGGCTTGTGGGACTCTCTCTAGTGGTACCTAGACTCTGCTAAAGCAGCAATACCCTGGTTTAAATTGAATATTCACTGGGATTCTAATGGCATACAAGTTTAATAAATTAGCAGTAGTAGTACAGACAGCACCAGTTCCTTCCATTTCTTAGCTATAAAAAGAACATGTTCACATGGAAGAAGATGTTCAGTCTTTTTGCTCAGGTTCCCCAAGATTGGGATTAAATAAATGTCATTCTTGCTCTTAAAATGGGGTTAATCTGAAGCCTAATTATTGGCCCATTTGTTTATGGAGTGCAGTCGGTAAAGGCATTTGCACCTGTAAATTTATTCTAGCTGCTAAAGAAGGAGAAGGATTGACTGAGTGGCAATTGTTTTTTCAGGAATTGGATCTTTCCCTTGGGGAGAGAGTGGGACTGAGGCAGCTACTTACCCTTGTATCATTTGTTGTCTGTGGCTGCCAAGTTATGCCCTCTAGACCCTGAACTGGGCTGCATACGCGGCGGGCAAGTAAAGCTCCATTTGGGCAAGTGGTGGGTGCGTGTGCGAAACAATTCCCCCTCCCCCCGCCACCGCCAGTACGCAGAGTTGGAAAGGTTAGAGGCCGCTGCTCTAGACTTCAGTTCTCCACAGGACAAAGGGCAGTGCGGGCCCCAGCCCCTTTTGAAGACGTTTCTCCCTAACAAGTAATTACTGAGTTTCTGTGATTCTGCTTTGGTGTCCCAGGAAGCACCGACGTGTCCGGGAGAGATCGAGGTCAAGCTCTTCGTCCTCACAGTCTTCACGCTCCTATAAAGCGGAGGAGTATCCTGAGGAAACTGAGGAACGGGAAGAGGCCCCTGCCCCTGGCTTTGACAAATCCCGCCTTGGCACCAAGGAGTTTGCCGGCCCGAGTGACCGGGGCAGAGCCCGAGGAACATTTGTGAGTGTCCTTTAAGAGTACATTTCCTATGCCCTGTGAAGTCCCTCCAAAAATTATCACCAAATTTAACTACTTCATTGGACGAAATCTAGATTTTATCCTGTCCCTGCCTGCTTTCTAGTGCACATGGCCAAATGTGATCCTGGGTCCTAAAGGTGTCTCATGCTCTGGTTTAAGATAGTCTTCTGCTTTGACCTCTTTAAGCCCCTGCTTGAAAATAATATATCTAAATATTTCAAAACTCTGATGGAGTATGAACACAGACCTCTCTCTCCAGAGAGATTTTTTTAAAGTTGAACCTAACCAAAAGAGTCTGTGACCTCCAGTCGTCTCCAGTAAGGAAGTCCTTGAAGTCCTTTCCAGAGGCAAAGAAAACCTCCCGTTTAGCTTTCCCTTTTCCTTTCCCATCTGAGTAAATCCCCCCCCCCCCAGCAAATTGACAGGCGGGGCCTTCGGACTCAGGCCTGCTCTGCCGCCTCCTCTTTAGCAGCAGTTCCGGGCCAGAGGCCGTGGCTGGGGAAGGGGTGTCTTTTCTGGCAACAGCAACACCAGTACCAGCGGCACCAGCACTGACTTCCAGAAGCGAAACCGGGAGGAGGACTGGGACCCCGAGTATACACCCAAGAGCAAGAAGTACTACTTGGTGCGTGAGCTCCTCCACCCATCAGATGGGGCCGGGTGATCCTGGCCCTTTGGGCAGAGCTGCCTGATTGCGAGGCTCCCATTTGTCTCAGGGGCAGAGGAAGAGGGGGGAATGGGGCTGGGGCTGTGTGATGGGCTGCGGGGGTCTCAGTGGCCAGAGCTTACCAGCTGACTCCCTTTTCTCCTTCAGCACGATGACCGGGAGGGCGAAGGTGGCGAAAAGTGGGCGAGCCGGGGCCGGGGCCGAGGCATCTTCCCCCGAGGGCGGGGACGGTTCCTGTATCGCAAGTCAAGCACCAGCCCCAAGTGGGCTCACGACAAGTTCAGTGGCGAAGAGGGAGAGATAGAGGACGACGAGAGTGGGCCAGAGAACAGAGAAGACAAGGATGTCCTCCCACCCGTGGCAGAGTAGGAGCCGCTGGTGACATGAGGATGGGGGTGGGTCTTTGATCCTGATTGGCTAGTTGAATGTTTTCCTGCTATTTGGTTTCTCATTGACCCTGGAGGAGGATAGAGTTGTGCCCACTATTTTTGGCAATCATTTTTGTCTTTTTTAAATGTGGTGATAGAGAAGAGTAATGTCTTGCTCTTTTGTTTTTCTTTTTCCTGTTTGTGGATTTTTTTAAAAATCCTTTATTTTAAGCATTTACATATATATTGACAATATGCCCTTAAATGGTTAATTTCAGAAAGGTCTTCATGGATATATAATGAATATATACATATAATGAATAGAGGGGGGGAAAGGAATAAACATCTGAATAGAAACTATTGGGACCAAACTCTGTAGCATTTTTAATTTACAGGAATTTTTCCCCAACTGAATTTAGAACTATATCTTTTAAAGGTATTGTTTTCTTTTTCTGCTGAAATTTTAAAGATAGCATGGCACAGTGAGGAAATTCATTTTCCTTCTTCCATCAAATTACAGATTTCTTCTTGAATGATGTTAGCATCTTCATTTGTTCATCCAGACTCCTGTCATACTTCTTTTCCTTCCCAATGTCAAATTGAACATGTTTTCAGGATTACAGTTTTGTAAGAAACTTCTGAATATACTAGATTAAAAAAGCCTGTAGCATGAATAAAATGAGAATTCTTCTTGTATGAATCTTTTTATAAAGCCATTTTGAGCTACTTGTGTGGTGGCCATGGTCACTTGGCTGACAATTGGCTTTTCGTTCTTTTCAGCTTTAAATCTGCAGTGCTTAAAAGATGCTTGGTAGGCAGCCTTCTTACTCCCAAGCCCACAAGAGAGATTCTGATTGCTGTGTTAATCCCCCAGGAATCTGGCTTTGCCCTGCTTCCTTTTGCTCCCCCCCCCCCCAATTTCCCCTCTTTGAGTTCATATTTTGGGACGGGTGCAGTTCGCAAATTCTTAGCAAATTCTTGTTTTGCCTCCTTGTTAAAATAAAACTATGTTGAATTGAACTTTGCATACCATTTCATACTGCTTTTGTACTAATGCTTTTGTTTCATGGCTGCGAACAGTCTTACACTGAGTAGGGTCAACATTACAGTTGTCAGCAAAAAAGAAAGAAAGAAAATAAGTCGTCAGAAGTAGTAAGAAAATGCTCATCATGGATCACATCTTTTGTTCAAGCTGAAAATGGAAGTTCCACCTGGATGAAGGTGGATGTGAGGTTCTTTGCTTCACTCGCTACCCTTAATAACTGGAATTCCCCACCGGGTGGAGTAGCTCAGGGCCCCTACAGCTTCTTGTTATGGCAGCTGTGTGGCCTCATTGCTGTCTCACTAGTCTTGAGTTTGTTTGAATACTCGGTTGCAAAGAGCAGCAAAAGCTGGATCCTGAATGTCCAGTTGGTTCCAATAAAGAAGGTTGGACAGAGCCTGTGAGTGAGTGTATTCAGAATCCCCTCAGATTGGATTGGAGGGAAACAGAAACAAGTTTCTGTAGGAAGAAGAAAAATGCATTTTTCAGCCTAGGTAAAACTGCACAACATTTGCTTTTGCTTTGTATAAATTGTTCTGCAAGGTATTCAGATTCCACTCCTAACCCATTTAGCTGTTACTGTCCATGCCTTCAGTTTTATAAATCTACAAAATTCTGTAAATTTACCAGAAATCATCCTTGTTATAAATAATAGCTCGGAATGACGTCAAATAGTACAAGCTTTAAACCTTTAGGTTGGGTGGGGGAACTGTGCTGTGTTCCCATTTTCCTAGATTCTAATCAAAGCAAAATTGGCTTATATTATCCAGTATTATTCACATGCATCTCAGTTTACTTTGCCCATTTTCATGGCTTCTGAGAGAAGCCTAGACATAAACTCCTGAAAGACTCCAATTCAGAATGGACTGGGAGAAATTGTACAGGTTAGGTGAAAGGTGTGTTGGGTTGCAGGGTCTTTCTGTGCTCCTTGGGTTTAACATGCATTTAATGTACTAAGCATGAACCCCATCTTGGATGCTAACCAAGTAAAGAAGCAACCTAGAACTAAGGAGACATTTCCTGACAGAACAATTAGCCAGTGTAACGGCTTGCCTCCAGAAACTGTGGGTGCTCCATCAGTGCAGACTTTTAAGAAGAAAGAGACTGAAAAGCCAATTGAAATGGTCTAGGGTCTCCTGCTTGAGCAGGGGATTGGACTAGACCTCTAAAGTCCCTTCCAACTCTTACGTTCAGAGCAAGTAATGGCTGCATGCCTCTTACCCATACTACATTTGGGCAGAGCGGGAACTCTGACCTTTTGGGTGTCTTTGTTTCCAGATGAAGCAATTGCCCACTGGTACAGTGCAGCAAAAGCTGTGTTTAAAATGTAGGTAAATCTCAATCTAGGGGTGTGCAGATGTGGACGGCAGTAGGGAGTGTTCCTATATAAGATAATCTTTATTATCATTTTTTACTATGGGAACACTGGCACACATTAAAAATGAAATTCTGTTGCCTGCTCTCAAAAGTGTACACATACACAACACATAAACATGCTATATACAACATATGTATATACCTGCACCCTTACATACAGTGAGGGAGAAAAATATTTGATTCCCCTGCTGATTTTGTACATTTGCCCACTGACAAAGAACTGATCAGTCTATAATGTTAATGGTAGGGTAGGAACAAAACTGACTGAATCTGGATGTTTTGCTTCAAATACCATGAAGCCCCCTCCTAGAGGTTAACGAGGAAAACAGGTCGTGAAAAGGATGTCCCAGACAATCCTGTGGACCCTGCTCAAGCAACGCTTACATCATGTCCTGGATAGAAGGGAATGAACTGCCAATAATCTTTTCTGCCATCCTCACCACTCTGCACCGCCTTCCTGTCTGAAGCAGTGATGCTTCCAAACCAATCTGTAATGCAATATGACAGGATGCTCTCTATCGTCACTCTATAGCAGTCATGTCAAACTCGCGACATCACCTATCGGAGCTTTTTTGCCATTGCCAGCAATGGGGTGGGTGTGGTTTCCCGATGATGTGTCTGGCCCAGGGGCTGGCAGTTTGACATTCCTGCTTTATAGAAAGTGGTAAGGACAGGGGAAGGAAGAAGTACTTCTTTCATGCGTCGCAGAAAATCCAAGGACTGCTGTGCCCACTTCACCAGTGTCTTGCTGTTGAGCGACCAAGCCAGCCTACTTGTTAGCTACACATCCAGAAATTTGATGCTGCTAACCATTTCCACAGGTGAATCATTAATACACAGAGGAGTGTGGCTGTGCCTGTCTTTTCTGAAATTGACAATGATCTCTTTAGTTTTTTCAATGTTTAAAACTAGGCTGTTTTTCTTACACCAGTCCACCAAACCCTCTACCTCCTTGCAGTAAACACCCTTATTGTCATTTGAATAAGGTCTAGTACTGTTGTGTCATCCGCATACTTCACAATATGGTTAGTGATAAACCTTGCACAACAGTTAGGAGTCAACAGCAGCTGACTTAGGACGCAGCCCTGAGGAGAACCTGTGCTCAAGAAAAAATGGTATTAGAAATATTAGTTCCAACTTGCACATACTGGGACCTGTCAATAAGAAAATCAAGAATCCAGTTGCACAAAGGAGTATTAAAACCTAAAAGGCCCAGTTCATCTTCTAGATGCCGAACTAAAGTCGACAAACAGCATTTGGACATGAGTATTTCTTTCCTTTTAAGTGCTCCAAGCTCAAATGGAGAACGGAAGAAATAGCATCCTCTGTAGAGTGATTTGGACGGTAAGCAACCTGGAGTGAATCAAATACTGGTGGGAGGCTGGATACAATAATGTCCTTCACCAGCCTCTCAAAAGGACATTATATCCAGCCTCCCGCCAGCATTTGATTTGCTTCAGTTTGCTTGGCCTGTGCTTCTGGCTTCCAACAGCAGGGGGCATCCATGCAGTTCTTTTTCTCCTGTCTCCCAATCTTCGGCTGTCTGGGGCTGTGGGCAAGGCTGGCGCTCCTTGGTTACTCCATCCCCTGTGGATGGTGAGGCTCCCCAACTTGCCTGCCTCTCCAGCTGGGTTTGTCCTGCTTGAACGGGAGCGACATCCATTCCAACTTTTCCCGTGTGTTCCAAGCTGCAGATGGCGGAGCTCAGTCACATGGTCACGATCCTGCTCCTGGGTATGTGTGTGTCTTGAGTGACAGCCATGAAATCAGTTTTTAAGGAAGATGACACCAAACATTACCATCTATTTCTTAGGTTTCTAGCCATTCAGCTGCAGGAGACTCCTGGCATTCCCTTCTCCCATTTCTCAAATAAGGCAGCACCCCTCTGTCATAAGCCATCATGGTTTGTTAAAAATACTTGGCTATCTGTCCTCCATACAACATGCAGATTGCCACACAAAGCCCAGTACCAGAGATCCTTCTTTCTGTTCTGCTCACAAGCTCCAACAATTGGGGTTCCAAAGAGTGCGGTGAGACAACTTGCAAGGTATGTAGAGTGAGAGGTGGCGTTGGTTTAAATTGGGAAGGGGTATGCAAAGATTCTCTTGGGCAAAAATGTTCTGTTCCCTTTTAGTTCTCCACCTCTCAAATGAGACACCAAGATTTGGTCCCTCTGGAGCATTGGCAGAAAGGCCTTTGGACCGTGCCAGCAGGTGGGGAGCCAGAAGTGGCCCACCCTGAGATGGAGCCCTGCTAAGATGTAGTGCAGTGTGATTTGCTTTGGGCCCAGCATTGTGGGTACTTTGCAATCCAGAGTTTATGGTTCAAAAGGAACCGTATGCATGAATTAGGCTACTAAACTAACCACTCATAGTCCTCTGGCTCCTGGGCAAAGGAAATACAGATTACATTGCAAAGGATAAACAAATATTTTTGGTTGGGGAGGGGAAATTAACTGCTTGGAATTGGACTGCAAGAGTTGAATACAGGTAGTCCTCCACTTATAACACTTCATTTACTGACTGTTCAAAGTTAATGGCGCTGAAAAAAATGACATGACTTGCAACAGCACTGAAAAAAGTGACCATTTTTTCACTTATAATTGTTGCAGCATCCCCGTGGTCACGTGATTTACATTCAGATACTTGACCAGTGGTTCATATTTATGACAGTTGCATGTCCTGGGACCATATGATCCCCTTTTTGTGACCTTCTGACAAGCAAAGTCAATGGGAAAGCCAGATTTAACTTAACAACTGCAATGATTCACTTAACAAATGTGGCAAGAAAAGTTGTAAAATGGGGCCAAAGTCAACATATTTCTCATTTAGCAACATAAATTTTGGGCTCAATTGTGGTTGTTAAGTTGAGGACTACCTGTATAAGAAATGATGTCAACTTTCTCTGTGCCAGAAGTTCATGTCCAAGTTAGATGCAACAGGACAGTTTTGATAAGCTTACAGATGATCTAGGTAGGATCCGTGGGAAGACGTCTTCCAGAGAAAGAGAAGAGGGCATGGGTGAGGATAGACAATCCAGTAATCAAATCTGCAGATGACCAAACACCAGAGAGGCTGTATCAACATTTATAAGAGGAGCATCGGGCCACAATCTTCAAGATCGATTTTAACAGATGGAAAGTCCTGCATTTGGATAGGAAACATGAAGCTAGATGGACTTTGTCAGGGATACTTCAGTACTGGAATCCTGCAATGGGCAGGGATTGGACTAGATGATCACCAAATCCTCTTGCAAGTCTTCTAATTATGGGCCTTCAGCCTTGTGGTCTTCTTTAAAATCCTAACTCAACCAAAACAGCCAATGCCTCAGAGGAACCTCATTTAAGCCTTCATCCCTCACACCATTGTTTTATCATTTTGTAGGAATCACCCAGCCACGATCCTAAGTCGGTTAAATCCAAGCAACTGAAGGAAAAGTCTAGGAGGAGTGCTTTACATCAAGGTACCTGGAAAAGAATGTGGGATTGCAAGGGAGGGTTCCGTTCTCCACAGACAAATTGGAGACAAGCAGTTTGTTTCCCTGAAATGAAACACAAATCATTCTGAGTTGGCTGCGCATTAATTATTATTGAAAGAAAAATCTTCATCAGGGTCCAATCCAAGCTGGGAATAAACAAAATGGAGGCTGTTTAGAAAGAAGGTTCTTAATATTGAGTTGCAGAACCAGACAGAAATGTGGTTCTGGGGCAGCTGACCTTCTTGGGCTTTTGTGTTTGGAGTTGTTCCTGTTCTTGTGGCATGAGCTTTGACCTGAGGTTCAGTGTGCCCTTTTGGTATTCTGATGGTGGTGGGTTAATCCAATTATGTCCTAAAGGTCATGTCCTGCTTCCCTGGGGCTGGGGCTGATAGCCTGATGTCCTGTGTTGGATTTTTGGGTGAGGGGTTGCTGGTTCTAATTCTATCACTCTACTATTGTTACCTATCAACTCTTGCTCCAAGGGTTTTTGAAAGATTCTGTCTTGAATGGGTTTCTGCAGATACTATTTGTTCATGAATGGGGGGCTCAGTCTTTCTGAATGGGATTATCAAATCTGCATTTCTACAGACTTGGCCTGCTAAATTTCTGGCTGGGGGAGAGGAAGAAGTTTCTGCCTTTTAATATTCCCCCAAATATTTTGTTCTGGGGGGGAGGTTTGTCTTCCTAACAGTTTAAAATACAGATGGCAAAACTGAAACTTTATAGGTAGGGAAAGACTGGGCTGCCTTCCTGCCCCCCTCAAAGAGATTTGTCCAGCACTCCAAACAGTCTCCTGAACTGTTTTTGCAGGAAACTGCGTTGCAGGAAAACATCTGGCAAACATCTGGTTCAAGTTACAACAGGACTGAGCGGAAAGGCTATTTTTACCACTCCTCTGGGGGGGAGAGGAGGGGGGGCAGCAGGAGGAAAGGGAATGCATGGAGTTTCTTTATCCTAGGAGCAATGACACTTCACCCCCACCACCCCCGCCGCAAACCCACCCACCCCCAAGCAACAGGGCTTCAGTTCTCCAGAGGCCAGGATCTGCCATGTCTTGGATGACAAAATTAACTGCTTTCCCTAATTCCAAAATTAATTCCAGAATTTTTTTACAGCTACTTGCTTGCATGAACTGCATACAGCTACTTGCTTGCATGAACACACACACACACACACACATGCCTGGTCCAATCACAATCCTCTGTAGCTATAGGACAAAGGCTTCTATTCCCTGCTGGAAAAGCAGGGGAGGAGGAGCAACATCTGCCCCCCCCTCATCTCCAAGCTGAAGACCAGGGAATCTCTGGAAGGTTATGAGAGGGGAAAACCAAGTGTGGGAACAGCTCGCTTACCGAACCAAGAAAGCCCTGTAAGAGGTGGTCCATGCATCCCCCCCACCCCCACACACCCAGTGAGAGCCTGGAGCCTGGGAGGAGAAGAACCAAAACTTCTCAGGAAAGTATCAGCTTCCTCCATGCGTGGGGTGGGGGTGGGGGGGAGGCTGGTCTGGCACTTGATTCAAATGAGGTTGTACTATAAAAACACCCTTGGAAGGAATGTCCAAGTGATACAAACTGGTGATTCCCTCCAGGCACTGGGGCATTTTTGAGGAATGACACCCATAATCCGCCTAAGGGAACAAGCATTGAGCACCACAAGAAGCACTGGAATAATACTGTTTTATAAAAGATAAGGCAGTTTTACACATTAAATTGAGTATTTGCTAACAGTTAACCGCTGCATTCAGTGAGGAACTAGCAGAACAAAGCGCCTGGGCACCAGGCACAGGACTCTCTGCAGCCCATCTCTGCCGGCCCCAGCTTCAGTCCACGAGAGGCCACTGGTGGACTCATCAGACTCCCCTATCCCCCTCTGCTGAACCCCTTTTTAGAAAACAAGAAATTTCACAGCAGAGGAAATTCCAGGAGAGTCACCATGTTGTAGGAGGGTAGCCTAAGATACAGTACTTCAAATAAGGAATTGTGGGGGGGGGGGATTTCCTATGGCTTGGCAAGTAAGGAGAAGAGCCTGCCCACCAACTGGGGAAAGAGTGGGTGCAGAGCACATACCTGGGCACAGCGCCAGCCCTGGGCAAGCAGGTCAGCTAAGATTGGGATGGGCTGTTCATACTGAGCGCAGCTTCTTCAGCTGTTGGAGGTTTTGACCCCTGAAGGTCTTGTATCCTTCCACAGAGCAGGCCCAAAGTCCCTGAAGCCTCCTCCCTTCCAGATCCATTAGGGGATGCTGTAAGAACTTTTCAGAACCCATAACAGACTCCCTTCCTCCCCACCCCCACAGGGTCAGAGAAGTTGGTACCTAGAAGTGGTCCTCTTAGTGTCCCTGCCACAGTCCTGCCCAATTGATCCTTGAGGCTCCCACTGGCTGTGTGTGATGCTCACAGTCAATCACATACATTGGGGAAGACCTCTCCCCTCCCACCCGCCATTATCCCTCTTAGTTCAAGGTCTGTGATTGCTGCAGTGCCTCAAAGAGTGCCTACTCAGCTTAGGCATGAAAGAAGAGGTTGATCAATAGTAGTGGACTCTCCCGATGGTCCCAGTCCCGGTTCCTAGAATGTCTGGTTGCCCATTACGCCAAATTTCTCTGAGGACCCTCTCACGCTCCTCCAGACGCTGGGCACGTTCCAGTTCCTCAGCCGAAGCAAAGACACTGATTGTGAGGGTTTCATCAGGGGTGCTGGGGGATACCAGGGGCAGCTCTGTCATGGCTAAGGTGGGGACAGAAAGTGCATGGTTGGTTGTATCTTCTTCCTCTTCCTCCTCCTCCTCCTCCTCCTCCTCCTCCTCTTCTTCCTCCTCCTCCTCGCCCTCACTCAAGTCCTGCAGGCTCTTTTGGTGCTTGGGGGGGATGGCTTGAGGGTGCCATGAGATGTGAATGACCAGCAGGCAGAGCGTCAGCACCAGACCAAAGCAGACACCCAGCACGAAGTAGAGGCCCACACTCTCCAGGTTATCTAGTCAAGACAAAGAGGAGCGGGTCAGAAATGGTGGCTTAGGAGAAGGAGGAGGAGATGGGGGGGGCCTCACTGGGCAAATCCTTCCCAGTTTGTTCTCTCCAGGAATGGGCTGCTCGGGCACCACAGAAGTTAAATCAAACATTCTGTGGCACAGGTACAGGAAGCTGCTCCTATCTAATCTCTAGTGGTACATCTCCTCCTTGGGGGATGTCATTTACTTTTTCTGTGCTGCTCTTCAGACTGCAAGGAGGGAATAGCAATCTACCCAGAAAACAACATGGATGGGCTAGACTAAAGGGATTGAATCTGACTATCTCCACCATTTCTCCCTCCTGGAGAACAATAAGACAACAAATAAAACCACCAATGCTTAAAACAATAAGAGGTAAGTTCATTTTAAAAATCAGAAAAGCAAGGCAACAGGCACAATAATCTTTGCACTTGAAGCAGCTGTAGCCCATACAGCTTTCCAGGTCTTCTGAAAGACAGTACAAATAGTCCTCACTTACTGACCATTCATTTGCTGGTCAAAGTGACAATGCTGAAAAAAATAATTTTACTGCCCATTTATGATCTTTGCAGAGTCCCTATCATGTGATTGCCATTATAGTCAGTATGTGTTGACCTGTGCCTGTGTTTTTTTCTTTCCCCCTTATGGAGCAGAGAGATAGGAGAGGAACTGCAAGAGAGTAAGCTGCTCTTCTACGCATTGATAGCAAAGTGATCATTTTCTCTCCAAATTCTTTTCTTTGTGTGAAAGAGAAACAAGCAACTGATTTCTGTAGGCAATATCTCTGCAGAGACTGGGGGAGATGGATTTCAAGAGAGTAACTTGTTTGGGTAGTATGTCCACAACTCACAACTTGTAATTTTTGGATGGTCTTCAAAGGTAGTCCTATGTAGAGTGCATTGCAGTAATCCAAGCAGGGAGCGACCATTGAGCAATCTGTGTAAAGCCCACCTGGGCAAGGCTGCCACCTGCTCCTTGAGCAGGAGTCGTAATTCTAGGAGGACCTCCTAACTCGGTCCAGGGGAGTGCCACCCCATCCAGAGTAAAAAATGACATATCACCCGAGCTGGGGGAGGGGGTGAAAGACCCAGAGGCACAATTTAGTCACCAATTGCAGATGACACTAAACTGGCAGGAATAGCCAACACCCCAGAAGACAAGCTCAGTGCCACTATTCTGGCCCTCCTGAACCTCTCAGCAGGTTTTGATATAATGAACAATAGTATCTTTCTGGACTGGCATTGGGGGTTTGAGATGGGAAGCACAGTTTTGCACTGATTCTCCTCTTTCCTGCATAGCCAGGTCTATTCAGAGTTGGTGGAGGAGGAGAGGTTCAGTGCCAGATCCTTGCAACATAGGATGCCTCAGGGCGTGAGTTTTTCAGCTCTCCTCTTTAATATCTAAACCACTAGGGAGGTCATCCAATGGCATGGGGTTATACATCCACTTCTCTCCAGGCAGGTGAAGCTGTTGCAGTGCTAATTGAAAATCTGGAGGCAGTAAAGGTCTGGATGGGGAGAAATTGTTAATAAGAATAGAATAGAATAGAATAGAATAGAATAGAATAGAATAGAATAGAATAGAATAGAATAGAATAGAACCTGGAAGGGACCTTGGAGGTCTTCTAGTCCAGCCCCCTGCTCAAGCAGGAGAACCTATACCATCTCAGACAAGTGACTGTCTAGTCTCTTTTTAAAAATCTCCAGTGATGAAGTGCCCACGATTTCTGAAGGCAAGCTGTTCCATTGATTAATTGTCCTCACTCTTAGGAAGTTTCTCCTTAATTTTAGGTTGCTTCTCTCTTTGATCAGTTTCCAACCATTGTTTCTCATCCTTCCCTCAGGTGCTTTGGTGAATAACGTGATCCCCTCTTCTTGGTGGCAGCCCCTCAAATACTGGAATAACTGCTATCATGTCGTCCCTGTTTCTTCTTTTCTTTAGACTAGCCAAATCCAAGTCCTGCAGCTGTTCTTCATATATTTTAGTCTCCAGGCCTTGGATCATCTTGGTTGCTGTTCTCTGAACTTTTTCCAAAGTCTCAACATCTTTTTTGACCAAAATTGGTTGCAGTATTCCAGGTGTGGTCTAACTAGGGTTTTATAAAGCGGTACTAATACTTCGTGTGATCTTGATTCTATGCCTCTTGCAAAGAGTCATTTAACCACCACTCAACCTAAATACATACTACCTCCTGGGATCCCTGACCAACCAGGAGAGGCATGAGTCCATGTAGCTGAGCTTATAGCCACAAGGACCCTGTCCAATTCTTCAGGATCAACCGGCTCAAATATTTCCCAGATAGTTGGATTCAGTCACTTCCAAGAGATCCTGCCCAGCAAGACCAAGCATGTTGTGCACCCATCAAGTGCTCTCAAACACTGTGTGGTGTGGAGGCAGACACATATTTCAACCAAGCCCCATTTGCCCACTTACCTCGGATATGTGCATAGGCTGCAATGCTGCTACTCAGGAGTTCCATTTCCCCTTCACCGTCAGCTTCCATGGCAGATGCCTTTGTGGTACCTGGAGAGGGGAGGATAGTTTCAGCAGTGAGGAAGGTTTGCATCATCCTGGACTTTGCATTGCCCTTCAACTGGCTAGCTGGTTTGTTTTGACTATTTATTAATTAAAAATTAAAACATAATATGCTCCTTACATTTCCTTCAGTTGCTCAAGGGAGCTTACAGACTGATTGTCTTTCATTTGATCCCCAAATGCAAGAGCTGTGAAGTGGGCTGGGCGGAGGAAGGGTGAGTGACTCAAAGTCACCCAGGAGTCTCCATTGCTGAAAGTAGACTGGAGTTGAGCAGGCAGTGTCACAATAGGGATATTATGCTTTTGCAAGGCTGAATGGATCCTCTGGGGCAGGGGTGGGCAGCTATGGCCCCTTTACAACCATGCTGGGAGCTGAAATCCACAGGGGCCATAATTGCCCACCCCTGCTCTGGCATCTCACAGCAGAAGAGAAGCTGAATGCTTCACTCAGGTGATGTCACAGTGGTTCTTTCACATCTGCCTGTCTCAGAGGTGGAAATATGGGGGCAGGATGGGCTGGATCCCAACCATAGTGCAGTGCAGGAAAAAGCTGCCTGCCTACTTTCAAGAAGTCAGACCAATAAGAGACACACAACTACCTTTTCCATAGCACTTAGAATGAAGCAAGTTAAATAAAAGGAGCTTTGAAGCCAGGATGGCAGCAAAACAGAGTCCTTTTAACCAGCAAGCACGGCCTGGCTCCCCCCTCCCCGCCCAGCCCTGCAGAGGCATCATGGGAGGCTGCCAAATCCTGGGAGTAAATCGAAGCTAGCAGCCAAACAGGACAGGAAATGGTTTCTTTTCCTTGCCCTCTGCTTTAGCTCTCTTTGGCTCTTAAAATGTTTTCTGAGCTGCAGAACGGAGCAGGCGAGGGAGGAAGGAAACCTCTTGGAGCTTCCTGGCTGAAGAAGAATCCAAAATGGCACCTCCCATTCTCAAAGCTGATCCAGGCGCTCTTTTGTGGGTCTGGCCCAGGTTGTGGAGATGGGCAAAAACTGAGGCTTTTCCTTTTCTTTTATATCCCACCAGTCCTGATGCTTCCCGTTACTGTCCAGGAATGGCTGCACCTGAGGGGCAGAACAACTGACTGGGCTTCGAGGCTCCTGTTTCTGCTCCAGCCCAGGGCAGGCGCTAGGCTACATGGCAAGGATGCCTACCGAACAACTTCCACGTTTTCTCACTTCCACTGGCAAGTATTCCCCTTCCTGCTCCTTGGTGGGGACAAATTGTGCTGCAAGGACAGCTGCATCATGGGCTTTGGGACCTGGAAGGAAGTTCAAAATATTTTCTCCATCTTTCCACTCCAGAGAAGAGGACAAGAAAGAGAAAATGCTATAAGTTCAGTTTGGGGAGGATGGACTTCTACAACATGGACTGTATCTCAGAAGATCCGTTGATCTATGCTACATGTGATCAGGAAGGTTTCAAACTACCTCTGTCAGGATTAGATATGTAAACATTATTATTATTATTATTATTATTATTATTATTATTATTATTATTAATAATAATAATAATAAATAGAATAGAATAGAATAGAATGGAGTATAGAGTAGAACAGAATAGAATAAAATAGAACAGTTGAAAATGCTGCAACACAGAAGCACAAAGGTTGTCCTCAATTTTTCAAAGGGCACAACAAAAATAATAAAAATTACAGCCCCACATCCACTGAAGTGTAGTTTGAGTGTAAAAAGAATGAGCTCCCCTTTCCTGGTTGTGTAGAGATGGGAAGCTTGAGTCGGGGCTCCTACAGAGAGCTGGGACTGGACTCAAGGGTCCCTCTAGGAAGGACAACTGACTGCAGCCACTCCATTTGTCCTGTTGACTTCTTCACTGCTTTGGAACCAGCAGGGTAGTTCTTGGGAGGGGCAGGTCCTCCTGGTTTTCATTATGCAGCATTGTTCAGATGTCAAAGGTCAGAGGACTTCCCCCCTGGTGACTGGCACCAAAGGAGTATCCAAGGACCGCTGAAGGAACAGAGGCACCTTCCCTTTGGGGAGAACCCATTTCACTCATGGAAGCGCTCAGCTCCGGCCTCTCCTTGCCAGAGACTGCCAGAAGGTAAGTGGGCAGAGAAGGTGCATTTGGGGGCTTCCTCTCATGGACGCCCAAGGTGCGCACTGTGCACAAAGATCGACCAATTATGTATTGGCAGTTTTGATTCTTTGGGTGGATGGGTCAGGTTTGGTTGTGTTCCATCTAGTAATTTCCTTTTTAAACATCCTGAGAGTTGCAAAGAACATCGATTACAAAGTCTCTCCACAAGAAAAGGAAGGAAACAGCTTTAAAGGGGTCCCGGGCTGCTTCTTTCCAGGGCGCGGGGAAGCCCAGCAATGTCACCGTCTCCCGCCAAACAGCAGACGGGGCAGGAAAAGCAGGAATGCGGGCGGAAGAAACCATCGGGAGAGCAAACCTCGGAAAGCCAGAACTTGAGACGCTACAACTTTTGGAAGTGCCCCCCCCACCCCACCCGCGAGAAAAGACGCTCGCCTCAACGCGGCGAAGGAGGGAGCGCGCGGCACGGAGCTCCGCCCCACCCCGAGGCCCCTTCCCGGGGCAACCGCGGCCGGGCAGGGGGGCTCGGGCGGCGGGGGCTGGTAGCCCGCCAGGTGACGCCCCCTCCTTGCGCTCCTCGGACAGTCTGCGGGAGCGCGGCCCCGCAACTGCCCCCGTCCCTGGCTCGGGGAAAGGGAGGATGGGGCGCCGCCCGGGACTCGTTCCTCCAGAGAGACGTGGCTCCGGCTAAAGGGGCTCCGTCTAGGGGCCAAGGGGGAGGGCGGAGAAGGTTCAGTCGTGCCCTGCAAAACGAAGGAGCGAGGCAACCTCTGAACTTAAGCAGAGTGCCGGCCAGGAGTCGCCAGCCTTGTCCTCAGCTGGGCTTGGCGGCCTGCCTCTCCCGCCAGATTGTGACCACCCAGGATCCGGCGAGGCCCGGCGGCGAAGCCTCGGGCAGCTGCCGGGACGATCTGGAAAGCGAGCTCGTACGGCGGTCGTCGAGAGAGCCCCTCTCACCATCTCCGCCGCCGGGGGAGCAGAGGCGTGAAGCAGCGGCTTACCTGTTGCCTTCAAGGCTGCGGCTGCCGGCTCCCCATCGCGGCAGAGCCAAGCACGGCCCGCGGGAGGATCCGGCCGCGGCTGAGGAGCCGAGCCGAGCTGGCCAACCGTCCGGCGCGAGTGGAAAGGGGCGCTCCCTTCCGCGCAGCCGAAGCGAGCGGGACAGGCGGGGCGGCTGGCAGAAGGGACGCTCTCGGCACCGCCCCGGAGCCCTCTGTCAGCGGAATTAGCAGGAGGGGAGCCCGCCCTTCCGCTGGGACGGCCTCCGGGGCGGTTGCTAGCGGGCCAGGGAAGCGGCGTCCTGCCCGCCGAGGGCGAAACGAGCCCGCTCCGGCCTGCCGCCCCTTCCCCTCCCGCGCGGGCTGGGGAGGACTCGTGGGCGCCGTCTGGGGAGCGGCTTCAGATCAGGAAAGGTGGCCTCAGTTGGGCGGAGAGCCCGCCCCGTCTTCAACCCCAGCCCCTCCCGCGAAACAGCCGCCCTGCGCCGGCGGAGGCAGCCAGAAGCCTCCTGGCCGTGGCCGAAATGCCAGAAATGCAGGGCGGCAGCCGCGGAGGTCAGCGGCGGCTCCGGCCTTTTCCGGCCCTGGCGCGGGGAACGCTGCCTCTCTCCTGATGGGCGGCGGGGGGGGGGAGAGGAGGGGGAAGGCGGCTGGGGAAGCTGAACCAGGCCAAAGGGAGAGCTCGGCCCCCCCAGGGCAGCTGCGGCTTCCTCTCCCCCCCCCCAGCTGCCCTGGTTAATGATTCCCTCCGAGGCAGAGATGGGAAGGCAGGCGCCGCTGGCCTCCCGGGCACCTTCGCCCTTCAGCTGCCCCGGGCTCCCAAAGGGGCAGCACTCATGAGAACACAAGCGGATTTGTCACCAATGGAAGGGAAAGCAGCTTCCCTGAGATTTGGGCAGGCCCAGGTCAGGGGAGGCCTTCAGGCGTGGGAAGGGGAAATGTTTACTCTGGTTTGGGGGAAGCTGTAGCTCAGCCATACTCCCTGCCCTGCTCAAAAGGCCAAAAGATGGCCCAGCCCTGCCTGCCTAATGCCACATGTGGCCAGGAAGTTGCCCTCCCAGCGGAGACCTTGGGCAGAAGGGAAGCGGAGGCCGAGCTCTCTTCCAAGCAGCCAGTGGAGTGGGTTGGTCCAGTCTTTGGCTTGCCTGAGCCACACTGAGTGAAGAGGAATTCTCTTCAGCTGCCTCTAAAATACATTATGTTGTTAATGTACATAAATAACCTTCCTTTATTTTTTAAATATTTTTTATTGTCTTGTGGGACTGTGATACTAACTGTCCAGTGCTGCAAGCAGCCTGTGAGCTCCGGATTGACATACCTACATTAGAGATCTTGGAACTGGAAATTCCTATAAAGCTGGGACAGGAGGTGGAGGGGGACACCAAATCATTCCAGGAGTGGCCAAACATAGAAAGACATTCCTGCTTTCAGGGAGGGGAGGGGGAGAGAAGATAGAAGATAATATATAGAAAGGAAAGAGAAGGGAAGGGAGCCCACTCCTACACTGCTTACCTGGGTACTACTAGGAGAAGGATCCAGGGCCTCTGGGAGAGCCAGGAAGCCCAGAAACTGGCAGTTTGTCCCCTCCTCCTGTGTCCGCCTCCTCTTGACTGCAAAGGGAGATTGCAGACAGGCTGGGAGTTGGGGTCTGGTTTGCATTAAGGTTGCAGAGCAACAGGAAATAGTTGCTGGTTGGGGCCAGAGCTCCCCTTTCCTCTTAAATACAGGCTTGGGGAGGGGTGTGTGGTTGGGAAGTTTCTTTGCTTTAGAACTTGTGCATGGCCACAAACACTTGGACAGACACAGCATCAGCCAGGTGAAGTAATTATAGCAAGCTAGAAAAGAGCACACTAGACGTCCAGTCTTCAGCTTGGAAGGGGCAATAGTAGCCCCTTCCTTAAAAAGTTAAAGGGCTGAGATTCTGTAAGGACCTGCTTCAATCCCTCTTCCCAAGAAAGCAGAACTCCTGGAATGGTTTCATCCCAAAAGGAACTTTTATTAGGAGAAGTTAACAGCAGGCACAGAAGGCAGGATCTGACAGTTTCCTGCGCGAATCAATAGGTTAAAAGAGTAACTAGCATCCCCACCCCAATAGTCCATCCTGTCAGTTCAGGTGAGCCAATCCCCAGGTATGAATCCACTGTGGGAACGGGATTGATAAGATGCCCGTTCCCAAGGTTGTTAGGTCCTCGCACCTTCCGCAGCTAGAGATAAGGCAGATGGCCAGAAGCACATTCCATTCTCACCCCAGGCTGGCATCAAGGGAGATAGATCAAAGAGCAAGCAGATAGAGGAAAGCCGAGAGCATACATTGTAGTGCCCATAGCTTCCCCTCTCGCCCCCCAGTATGGCAGAACCCGCAGGAACAGAGAATAAAGAAATCACCCCTTCCAACAACAGTTCTGACAGATTCATTTATATTTAAATGCATGCAGATGGCCCATGGGTGGGCAGAAAAAGATAGCAAAAGGTGGTTGCTTTCCTGCTTAGATAATCCTTCAGAGGTTCAAGAAGCAGCTCCCTGAAATCTGGCTTTTGAAACTCACTGCTCATATTTTTCAGGGTGTATGTCTTATGGCTTTCAGGTGCTCCCAGTCCTATGTTCTTGTTTTTTGGACAGTCCTGCAAACAGCAATATGGAAATGTACAGTAGACCTCTTTCAGCACAAAACAGATCCAGTTTGGTCTAATGGTTAAGGGGCTGGCCTAGTCTTGCTTTAGACTGGGTGACATTGGGCCAGTCCCTCCCTCTCAGCCCAGCCCACTTCACAGGGTTGTGGTTGTGAGAAAAATAGGAAGGAGTATACTCACAATCCTGAGTTGCTTATAAAGTAATAAAGGCAGGATAAAAATCAAATAAATAGACTTGCTAAAGTTAGATTCTCCTGTCTTTCAGGCCATCCAACCCTCGATTACTTTTTTTTTTGCTTCTTGGCGACTAGTCAGCAAGACCAAATACGCGTCCTAAGTGTTTATTATACAGAGACCCAGCACTCTGGAGAAGCCCAGAATACTGGAAAAGGTGGAAGGAAAGAGAAGAGCAGCAGCAAGGCTCCATGACTTTGATTGTTGCAACACCTGGAGGACCACGTTGAGGACCTATCTGTGGAGAAAATCACTGTGGTCACTATATGGCACATGATCTATATGCAGTTAGCTTATTTTTTTTCTTTTGTACAGTTACAACAGTTCATTTAATGACCGTTTGAAGTTACAACTGGAAAATGACTTATGACCGTATTTCACAATTACAACTGTGGCAGCATTCCCATGGTCACATGATCAAAATTGGGATGCTTGGCAACTGACTCATATTTATGATGATTGCAACATCCCGGGATCATGTAATCATCTTTTGCGACCTTCTGACAAGCAAAATTAATGGGGAAACCCGATTCACTTAACAACCGGGTTTCTAACTTAACAACTGTAATGGTTCATTTAACAACTGTGGCAAGAAAGGTTGTAAAATGGGGCAAAATTAACAACTGTCTCAGCAATAGAACTTTGGTCTCAGTTATCATCATAAGTTGCCTGTACTTCTAATCAGCTCCCTGAGTTGGACAGCAACTGTTTGCTCAAGGACAGCAAACAGATGTTTGCCAATGAAATTCAGTGGAGAATCCCTAACAAATTTTCCCTTAAGGTCAAGACTTTGTACTTGTCTAACTGGGAACCTGAGAAGGGGAAAAAAGGAAATTGATTTTTTTTTAACAGTGCAAGGGGTTTGGCTACAGAGAGGGCAACAAGATGGTTCTTATCCAGCCTTCTAGTCCATGGAAGACAAGAATCCTGGAGGTGAGGAACAGGCCAGATATCTGAAGGAGGGCAGCCAAAGAGGAGGAAAACATCCAGGGACCCCAGAGGAGTCAACCTGACTTTGATAGGCAGGAAGATTCCAAAGCAGATCACAAAGAGATTGTTCTGGATCAAGAGGATGACTCCACATCAATTTGTCAAGAACCAGTGTTGCTAAACAAACCTCATTTGACTTGAAGATTAAATAAATACGTAAATGAAATGGTCTTTCTAGGTTGTGGAAATGGTAGCTAGGCCAAATACCCCAGCTAATGAAGTGTGGTTGGAATGACACAATGACTTGAAAATCATACAATGGGTGTTTATCCAGAGTTCCTCGTCAAGTTGGTGCCCCTCTGTTCAGTTCTTTCTAAAAATTAGGATGGAGTGAATGCTTGTCAGTCTGAGAACACAAACTGCATCATTACTACTGTAGCAGAATGAAATAAAATTCAACATGTAACTCTAGAAGTTAGGGAAATTGGATGCAAACAACAGAAGTTTAACCAGAGAAATTAAAAGTTATGAATGTAGGAAAAAACACAGACTTATAGGAGGAGTGTTGTTTAGTTTCTGACTGAACTCATGAAAAATCTCTAGAAATGGAAGTTAATTTTAAGCAATGGGTAAGTAATGTTAAGCAGAGTAAGAAATAGACCAAAAAAGCTAAGGCATGAGAGAAAAGTAAATATCATTAAATCTAATTTGTACTATTTACTATACCACTATTTATCTTTCTATTTTTGGATCTACCATGCATCTACCAATCCATTTGCTGGTTTATACTTTAAATGTCTCCCCCTTTTGTTAGGGGTTAGGCTCATCAATTCTGTCCAATCATGACTTTGACTTATTGCTTCCTTGAACCATTAACCTTCTGTCCTATATTTTTTGCAGTTCAAGCCCTTATCTATTTCCTACATATGACCAAACCACCTCTGCATGTTTCTTCTTAGTTTGATATTCAGTTAACATCCATTCAACCTTGGCTTCATGTTTTAAGTACTATCTTCTCACTTTTCCTAGCGTAATTCAACTCTTCTCTCATAATCCAAGGGGCAGAATTATGCTCTTACACGCAGCCACTTAGGCTTTCCTTGATAAATACTCATTCCTTGCAGCTGCATACATACTAAGAAGTTTTTGCTGCATCTTAATTTTTCTCCATGTTGCCAACTCTAGTAAGCACACGGTTTCTTCCTCACTTTTGTTAGACATTCTGATCAATTCTTTGTGGCAAAGATTTAACTGGTGTTATTAGGATAGAGAAATAGAAAAAAGATAGATAAAGGGTTCTGATTAAAGAAGTTTATATACATTAGCTATTTCAAAATAATAATGTTATTTTGTTATGACCTATTATAAAGTTATTATGATATGACCATTTGGTCTATCATAAGAATTGTACAGTTAGTGTAATGTTTGCTGCAAATAATTTGAGCCCTCGGCTAGCAAAAGGGTATTATCTGCATTCACCTCCACACGGATTCCTTATCTATCTCTGCATAAAAACATTAACCGACCAAGGGAACTTCATGCTGACTTGGCTTACTCATTGCTCAGTGTGAAGCTTTAATTCGATCTCTGTGCAAAACATTTCCTATTTCCCCCAGCCAGGTTGATTGAGAGTGCCATCCGCTGCCAATGCAAAGATGTGCATGCTTGGAAGGATGGTCAGTGTTGGTATCCCTTAAACTTTGGCATCTTTACTTGGCCTTAGCCTGATGCCAACCCTGAAAACATCTGTCCTTCCTTTTAATCAATGGGTGTACGTCCCCCCCCACCTGGCCGAAAAGGGAACTGCTTTTCCCAAAGGTTGCTCACAGTCATCTTTTGGACCCCTTTGGTTCAAATTCTCCCTCATCCCTTTATACAAAGTAAGCCCACTGGAGATTTTGCTTTCATTTCTTATCCTTCTACCTGTAGGTCCAAAAAAGGCACAGAAAATGCATTGATTCTGATCAAACTAAATTGTTTTGGAGGTAGATATACATGATAGCAGTATTCCAGTATTTGGGGAGCTGGAACAAAGAAGGGGGGGTCAAATTATTCTCCAAAGCACCAGAGGGCAGGACAAGAAACAATGGTTGGAAACTGACCAAAGAGAGAAGCAACCTGGAATTAAGGAGAAACTTCCTGACAGTGAGGACAGTGGAACAGCTTGCCTCCAGAAATCATGGGCGCTCCATCACTGGAGATTTTTAAGAAGAGGCAAGACAGTCACTTGTCTGATATGGTATAGGTTCTCCTGCTCGAGCAGGGGGCTGGACTAGAAGACCTCCAAGGTCCCTTCCAGCTTCTATTCTATTCTATTCTATTCTATTCTATTCTATTCTATTCTATTCTATTCTATTCTATTCTATTCTATTCTATTCTATTCTATTCTATTCTTCTATCCCTATTCCTATTCTATTCCTATTCTATTCCTATTGCTATTGCTATTCCTATTCCTACTCCTATTCTATTCTATTCTATTCTGTTCTATTGTAGTTGAATTATAAATTTATGACCCATGTTTATTGTTTTATTGTTTTATAGTGCGTTTTAATTGAATGTAAGCCACCGAGATGGTGAGATGGGTGACATACAAGTTTTAAAAATAAATAAATTAAAACTATTAAAGCTTTAAAAACAAAAACCTGGCACTAAATTAAGCTTCCTATATGCAGTCACCTCATTCTATATCAGCACTTACTTGGGAGAAAAGCTAGCTTTTCAGAAGATTCCCCTGCCAACCTGCAGGGGAAAGAGTGTTCCATGGGGCAGGAGCTGCCACTGGAAATGCATGCTTCCTTATTCCCACAAGGTGGCAATATTTAAGGGAAAGGACTAGTAATGTACCCTCCCTCTCTAATCTGATAGGATGAGTAGATGTCCTTAGGGAGGGGCAAATAACCTGTCCCTGTCCTATTTAGCCCCTATTTAGGTGATGAGCAGCACCTTGAATGGCACCCTGAAAGAACCTAAAAGCCAGTGCAGCTCCTGTAATGGGTGTCACATGGGCAAACCTAGGGGCACTAATTACTGTGCACATCACTGTTCTGGACCAGCAGTAACTATTGGGTGGTCTTCAAGGGCAGGCCCATGTAGCGTGCATTGCAGTAATCTAAACAGGAAGTGACCAAGGCATGAGTGACCATGAGCAAGGCCTGCTGGTCCAGGAAAGGGCATAATGATGACCGGAATGTACCTCAGGACGGAACTGCTGGCCCTGCGCGATTCCCCCCTCGCGCAGGCATGGCCCAGTACAATCCCAAGGGCCTGCCTCAATGAAGGGGTGTGGAACCCCGAGAGGTGGTATGCAGCAAGAAGGGAACTAAAGAAAGAAAAATTAAGAGACTTTTTAGAGGGGTGTTTTACCAAATTTTTAGGNCTGAAGCCCGACTGAGACGGGTCTAGATACACCGATTCATCCAGGTGCTGGGGAAATTGCCGCGCAACCACACTCTCAACAACCTTCGCCACGAAGCGAAGGTTGGAGACCGGGCGATAATTTGCCAGTACATCCGGGTCCAGGGAAGGCTTCTTAAGAAGGGGCCTCACCACCGCTTCCTTCAAGGTTATGGGGAAGATGCAATTACTTCTTCCCAGAACATAAAATCTTTAGGATGCTTTAGAAAAATATGTGCTTTAATTAAATGTTTGCTTCTACTTGCATCTCCATTAACATAGTCTTTACTATATGGGCTGTGGCCTGATTATTTGAAAGACCATCTTTTTCCAACTATACATACCCCGTTCATCAATGTAAGAAGGCAGGATATGTTATGGATCCCCTCTCTTAAGGAGACCCATCTAGTGCGGGGGTAGGCGACGTTGGCTCTTTTATGACTCATGGACTTCAACTTCCAGAATTCCTGAGTCAGCATAGCTGACTCAGGAATTCTGGGAGTTGAAGTCCATGAGTCATAAAAGAGCCAAGGCTGCCTACCCCTGATTTCTAGTGAAACAAAGAATAAGAGCCTTCTTCACAGTGACTCCCTCCCTGTGAAACATCATCCCTGAAGAAATAATATTGGCCTTCACTTTGACACTCTCTCAATATGTAGTGAAAACATGTGGGCCTGGGGACCGAGGGTGATATGAAGCCATCAAGTGGTTTGGTTTGATTGTTCACCAGGAGGGGAGGATGAGGTTTTACTGGGTTTTGTATTGGTATTTTATTTCTGTAAGTAAGCCTGAGTCGACATGAGTGAGTTGGGCAGCCATATAAATTCTCATAATAAATAAATAAATTACTTTTTCTCAAAACATAAAAGCATTAGGACATTGTAAAAAACCTGTGCGTTAATGAAATGTTTTTCCAGTTGCATCTCCAGCAACATAATATTTAATAATTCTGTTTGTACAAAAACAACAGTGTCCATTAAGCCTACATTTTTTTAATTTTTGTTCTATAAAACAAAAAGTTTAGTAGGAATTTGGATATTAATGTTAAAACATTTTCCCATTGTATAAACAATTTTTAAATTTATACATTAAATTGATGATCACTAAGTTTATTTTTTTTTAAAAAAGAAATAAGGCAGAATGTTGGGGAAATTTCCAGGTATTATAAATTGTTAAAATATTCTAAGAACAAAATGGCCACCAGAGGGTTTTAATCTGGATCACATATCTACTCTCAGGAGTGTTTTGTGAAGTCCTTCATAGAGGAGAAGGTTGACTTTGATGGTCTGTAGGTCTCTTTTCACTCTCATGCATTGTTATAATAATTTGCAAATGGAAAATTAAAATTTATTGTAAAAAATTGTAGATTATCTATTTTAAGATTTTCTTTTCTCTCTCAAATGATCACTATTATTGTATATAATGCACATAATGGCAGGCTTCCTAGCAAGTTGTTTAAATATTGACTTGTATAAATTTCTTTTTTTTAATAATATTTTATTAATTTTCCAATTTTACATTAAGTATTTAAAAAGCAACCTTGTGGCTGGGTTAATCAATAGTTTGATAACAAAATCTTTAGTACAAATCCCAAGTTACAACATCAAATATTTCCTCTCTTTTTCCCTTAACATTTACTGTCTCATATTTAAGCTAATACAGTTCTTATTATATCAACTCAGTAAAAACATCATTATTACATTTATCAATAAATTTTAGCTTATACATATTTTAATTATTTTTTACATTCAATCTTCATAAACAATCCATATCCTATTTTTTCCCAATTTTTAGTTTCATATCAATATTCCAATGTAACCTTTAATATTTATAATTTTCAGGCTTTAGGTAACCAAGATTTCCCTTATCTCAATTCATAACAGAATCTAATATTAAAAATACACATTTTATCTATTTGAATATAATCTTGTTCTATGTCCTAAAAGTTAGCTATTTCCCACCATATTAAATCATCTACTTAATAATACAATATCCCCTTTAATAAATCAGAACCATTATATATATATATTACCTGGGTTAATCAATAAATCAAACATATTCATAATATTTTTTTTCTTTTAGGTCTAATTTTTAAATATTAAACAGATAAAATCTTTATTTTCAACTAATTTCCAAATATTTTAAATCTAATGACCAGAATATCCCTTATCTCAACTTCTCCCTTTAACCCTCTAATTAATAATATGAAATCCCCTCTAATAAATCAAAGCCCCAATTTTCTTCAGCCTTATTCTGGTTTTCTTCCTTTGCCAACTAGGCTTCCATATCAGTGCTTTTAGATTGTCAAATAGATCTCTCTATATATTTATATATGTTATTTGAAATAAAGGAGACCATTTAATTGCCATTTTTTTGGAAGGACTAGCCCGTTTGTATTCATTAAGTTGTCTCCCTATTATTCCAATTCCCCATGATTGCCCTGATATGTTTATCTTCTATTCAATCTGTTCTTCTTTCTCAAATTTCTTCTGATTTATATAGAAAGTCTTTTCCATTTTTCAGTGTTGTCCCTCCCTTTTCTGGATTTTCCATTAACTGTAATTGTTGGTCAATTGAATCCTCTGTGTTAATATTTGATTGTTCCACTTCTTCTGTTATCTTCTGCATTGTTAGTTCTTTGGTTGTAGTCAAAATTTGGGTTTGTGTATCTAAACTGGTGTCTTGATCTTTTATGTTAGGTCTTATTTTATCACAAGCTGAAAGAATGGTTTCAACATGGGGGAGGCCTCTCTGAGGCCAAGGCCAGACCTGTCGGAGGGACACGGTATTAGAACGGGGAGGGAGGAGGCTGGGGGGTCAAGGGAGGGTGGTGTGATTAGTACGGTCAGTGGGAGGGGCAGATATGGTGGGAGCAGAGGACCATATCGGGTTTTGGGAGCACGCACACGCTGCTTACAAGCTTGTGGGTGCTTCGGTCCTCAGGGCTCTACCCGGCCTCCAGGGATCTTAGATCCTCGGGCCCGGGATCACCGGCTGATGTTATGTAACGCCAGGTCCGTGGTAAATAAGGCCCCCCTCGTTCAAGATCTTATTCAAGAGGGGGGTGCGGACCTGGCGGGTATCACCGAGACCTGGCTGGGCAAGGAAGGGGGAGTGCCCCTCGTTGATATCTGCCCGCCGGGTTTCCGGGTATTCCATCAGCCGAGGACCCGGGGTAGGGGCGGTGGGGTAGTGATCATTATAAGGGAGAGCCTATGCCCGAGGGAGACCACTGTGCCTCAGATAGACGGTGGAGAGTCCCTCCTTGTGAAGTGGGGGCAAGGGGTACAAGTGGGCCTGTTGATTATATACCTGGCTCCCTGCTATGTATCAACGGCCCTGCCTGAGCTGGCTGACGTAATAGCCGGGGTGGCAGTTGAGACCCCCAGACTTAT